>NW_026915737.1:0-131749 GCF_034315485.1 Pezoporus occidentalis
GTTGATCCTTTACCAAAAAGATTCTCTGAATGACGAAAACAACTGCATTCTAGTAATAATTTGGATCTACACATGCACCAAGCAACTCATCTATTTCTGACCTTGATGTGCTATAAAAATACAGGAAGAGTGTCGCTGTTTCTTCAGCTTCCCAAGAGAAGCCCCAGCAGACAGAGAAACTTGAAATTTCACACCTTTTTCACACTGCATGAGTAATAGAGTACTCACTCATTGGGGGTGTCTTTCTGACCGCAGAACTGCCCGTAGCTGTCAGTTGGATAAATCACTTTCCTGGGGTCGCCGTGCACCCAAGCTGCAAACACACACATCATCTTTTAGCATGTTACTCAAGTGTACACAGTTAATAGTTGAAGCAGACCAGCATGAATATGTATCACGTCTAATGTACCGTTTAATCTCTGTTGATCACCACTGAAGAGTATTGATTTGTAGAGTTCCTAATGGAACACCAAAACATAAACCAAACTAAGCTGAACTAAGATACGGATGAATCAGGAAGAAAGCAAACCAGCTCACTTTTTACCTTCAGGGCACATGTATCTGGATTGTATCCAAAATATGGCATAATGGACTTAAAAACTGATGGTTTTCAAAAGGGGAAAGAAGAGGAATTAACTATGTAGACAAATCTGAGTGCTGACAACATTTCAATGGCATTGAAATTAATGGGATTAAGTGGGGGTGTGACGGATACACAAAAGGCGTGACCAAATGTAATGGACTCCATTTGCACTATGAATGGAAATGAACTCTCACTTTGTAAATTAAACATTTCCCAACTTGGCAACTTTCCCATTTTTAGTTATTAGGTCTGCACCTGGCAACTTGTGTATTCTATGGACTAGCCACAACCATGGCACTGAATGGGAAGAGGTTTATATTGAACTTTTAAACTTTTCTCCACTTTGAAGCAGGGTTTCTTCTCGAAGCCACTTCCACCTGCACCGTGATTTCCCCTTAAGGATCAGGTACACACCAGCTGTCACTACTAGTGTCACCATTCCTAAGATGTACTGTGCAGACCTGATTTAGCTTCCTTCATGACTAGCCAAAGTCTAACCTTTGAACTCTCCTGACTAACTGCTTACCTTGACCTGAAGGAATGGAACTTGCATGTATTTTTAAGTATCATCTGAAAGGAAGATGTAATACCAGAATAGAATTCCCTATCACTACCCTGAGATGACACCCTAAAATCAGGTTACTAAAGAGCTGTTAGAAATTGGATCTTCTTCCAAACACCTCCTTGTGCTTGTATTACGTGGGAAAGATTAAAAGCATTACAAAGCTTCCCGTCCCAATGTTCCCCATCCGCACTATATACTAAATGTCAGGAGCCCACTTAGCATACACTTGAGGCTTTGAACTATGCAAACCACCTTGAACTTGCTTCTCTGTAATTATCCCATTTTCTCTCAACTTTGTGACATTATATTTAGTCATTTGTGCAGCTGTCATTTTCCTCAAGGTCACTTTGGTAAGAACAACAGCACTTAACAACGATATGTGTAGGAGAGGCAGAGCCTACGTAAGATCTCAGAGCAGCGGAGTGTAAATTTATTGAAACATTCAGGACAGATGCACAGCATCTTCAATGACTTGCAAACACTGACAGAGCATCTGTAATGCCGCCTTTCACCTAGAACACTTTTAGGTTACTAAAATGAATCTGCTAGTTCTTTTAACCTACATTAGTTTTCCTGTGCTTTGGAGTTCGGAAATCAACCTGCTGCTTGGTATCAAACACTTTCTGGACTTTCCAATCGGCTGCATTTCAGAATAACTGTGATGTTCTGACACTCAGAAAAAGCTAAAGCGCTTCAACAGTGTTAAGCATCACTCCCTTTTTCATTTGTTAGCCCCACTGGCATATTTCAGTAGCACTGCTTAAAGGGAATATTTAGGAGGCATCAACTCCCTCTTAGGAATTCTTACAGTCAGTTGATAACTCATGTGTGCACATGATATTAGAAAGCAGGAGGCTCTCTGGTGACTGCAAAGAGTCTCTATGTTCTGCCATGTGCACTCTATTCCATCATGACTGACAAGAGGGAGTTTTTGTTTCTGCTTTAATATGACCTCGCTTCTGTAATCCAGGAGTTGTTGCTACTGCCAACAATATCCCTTTCATATTAAACCTGGAATTCTTTTTCACTCCTCAGAGAAACCTGGGAGAAAGGAGATAAACACTGCAACATAATGGTGGTGGAATTGATTATTTTGTTTTGCTATCGCAGTCTCATTAAGGATCTTTCCTTAGGAAGGGCTCACGAGAGCCAGGCTTACTTCTTCCAGTCTGCTTGGGTGGACTAACACAGCCAACAAGAACAAAGTTCAGCTCATCGAATGGGCAGAGCAGAGCATTCTCCTCACTCTCTTTTCAATTCTAATGCAAAGCCTGCTCAAGTATTTCAAAAGGCTCCCTTGGTTTTGCTGGGTTTGTATGAATCCTTGGTCTCAAATTTAACCACCCACCTTTTGCAGTGTTTTTTCTCAATTACTAGTAGAAATTAGGAGATTGTAAACCGTACCTGCTTTGCCATTATCAGATTGTCTAAAGCTGTCCTTGGCAGTAGTTCTCCTGTGTGCCTAAGGCTTCAGTCATGTTTTCAATAAGACAGTATGAAAAAGAGTCTGCTTTTTGAACAGCAGATTTAGCACACTTTTTGAAATTCCACCACTGGGATCAGCTGGGGGATGGAGGAAGTCACCTCTCAGCTAAATTCCAAAGCAAAATGAAAACTAATTGTGTCTGATTTATGACATATATATTTAGCATTTCATTAACTCTGCAGCAGAAAGAGAAGGAAAATGACCCATAGAAGAAAAAATACACAGCTGCTTTCATTGCCTGTGCCAGGGGTTAACATCAAGATTAATAAACTTAATCCTCTGTTGCCTTCTTTGCAAACTTTGAGCAATGACAGTGAAAGAATACAGGTGACAAATAAACAACTTCTAGTCAGAACTCGGCAGTTCTCACTGAAAAGAAGGTTGTTGTAAGAAATAGCCCGACAGAGAGAACAGCATCATGGTCTGCATGTTGTGCTGCACTGCTGGTGACTAAATGAAAAGGAATCCAGCCACATACAATCCTGATTCCAGCATGCTCTGATGCTCATGAGTCCTGGAACAAACATCTGGGCTAAAGCTAAAGAACAGCTGAACCATAATGCAGCATTGACTCAGCTCTCAGAGTGGCAACATGACATTCTATGACACTAGAATAGTGTTTTCCGGAGGCCTGCAGCTATGTGGAGCCAACACACATGGGCAGTATCAAAAATAGCCAATGTCTGTCACTCAGTGCCTGTCAGATGCACTCCTTTTTCTGTGCTTTCTGGGATATGTCAGTGGTTGTAAAGGCTAGAAAGCTCCATGTCGAGGAGAAAATGTGATTAGAGCAATGGCATCTTGTGATACTTAAAAACAAACTGCAAATCTATCTGGGTATACATCCTCTCTCATTCCCTCTCTTGTGTATTTTTGAAAGGGCAATTTTTCTATTCTTATTTTGCTTCCCTTAAGGGTGTATTTTACACGTTTTAGTGTATGAAGAAACTGACCTGCCAAAGTGTTCTTACGGCTTTTTAATACAAGCAATTTATCAAGGTATTGAAAAAGGTAACAGAATAAGTGATACAGAATTTGTAAATCCATGTGCCTAACACCGGTATTGTAGAAGCATCCCTTGTTGTATCAGAGTAACACAGCAAGAGTCATTACTTTAAAGTGTCCTTTGACGTGAGGCTTTTTTCCAGGGTACCTTATTTGCTGCCTTTTACATGCACTTTGCTGAATTAAAATAATCTTGAATTAAGATGCTAAACATTTATAAAGTATCACCCAGATAAGACCAAAGTCTCTGGAATATACATGAAAGTTAAGCCAGTTTGTCAGGAAGGAAAACCAACATGGAATGTTAAATTAGCACTATTAGCTCATCTGTAAAGTTTAAAGAACGAGAAAGTAAATCATAGAATAACAACTTCTATTCAGTACAGTCACTCAACAGCAGCCACCACTGAAGCAGAACTAAGCACAGCTCGTAGCAAAAATCAATTTGTTTTCATCTTTCAAGGAGAGTTGGTTACCTTTTACTCAGACTACATCCCAAGCCACAGAAACACCAAATATTCCACTGATGCTTACAAAAATACACATGTGAGCTATACATACATTACTAAGGGCAAATTTCGACTCACATTTTCAGCCATAGCAGTTGTGCGATGAACCTGCATTTATTGTTTACTTCTCAAGCCAAATTAAACAGGGATCCAAAGCAGCATTCACACATTTTCAAGAAATACCTTTTCCATTCCATAATAAAGCATAATTATTGAGTAAGGATTGATTCAGAATCTATTTTCTCTTAATGTACACCTCGTTGACTCTCACGTACTTTGTACATGGCTGGCCCCTGGAACTGGGCCAAAGCTGATCTCATCTTCTACTTAGAAATAAATTAGAGTAAAAAGAATAGCTGAAGCACAGTACAAGGAAAGATGAAAAGCAGGGACCATGTGGACCTGGAGCTGGACTAAATATTTCTAGATTGAAAGTTCAGATCTTCTCTGTAAGAAAGGTAGAGAAAGTCACCAGCTACAAATTCAGTATCTGGTTCTAGGAACAGGTTCTAACTGTCAGCAGCATTTCGTAAGGTTTGCCAGGGAAGGCTGCTCAGATGCCTCCTGTTCAGCAGGAAACCACTGCATGTGCAGAGAAGGGAATAAAATCACTTCGTTGTCTCACATCACCGTAACCACGTTGCCTGAGAGGACAGACATAACAGAGAGAGGAACTGGCAGGACTGCACCTGCTGTACTTACCCACAACTCCTAATGCAATGTAACCCAGAATGACGACTATGAAGATCACACAGCACACGATGTCTGTACAGTGCCTAGGAACAGAAAGAAACACTTTTTAAAACAAGGTGTCTAGTAGAACCCTTTGAGGTGTTTTTAACATCTGAAGAAGATGTCTACATATGCACTAAGTGCAACTCTTACAAGGTCGCATTTGAGGTGTAAGCAAGTAACTGTGTATGCCCTTCATGCTGTAGACAGCAATAAGAACATACTGAACAATAGATTTAAACATTCTTAAAACAATACCTTACAACACTGAGTCTACGAGACCACGTACGGTAGAAGCTCCTACAGGACATCTGCCCTAACACTGGTATCAAATACTGCAGACAATGTGATGAAAGAAAGATTCAGCACAACTCACCTGTATTATAAACATATGGACGCATATGTTATGGAAACATAACAGCATGAAATGAAAGAAAGGCCTACCTGCAACTACCCCTAATCTCTGCACAAGATTCCAACTCAGCTGTTTGACCTCATTTAACGCAACCGAAATATGCTCTACAGAGAGGACAAAAGTCCCCAGCAAACCCTGGAGAGTCATACCTTCTTTTACAGAGAAACAAACAAAGAGCAACACTCTTCTGTCTGAAAACTGAGCCAATGAGTAAACTGAATAGTCAGTTAATTACTGTCGTTGACTTACTGCTCTGCACATTAATGTCATGCAGGCAGAGGAGTGGAGGTGTGACCAGTGACCACTTAGACTAATCTTTCTCCAGTGTCTGACCTTGATCAGAGCAGCTCCAGGACTGTAATTAACATGAACTACGATGCTCCCAGGCAAGCAGGAAGAGGTCAGTATACACTCCAAGGACTCCAACTATACAAGCCCTGGTTTGTAAAGATGTGTGGAAGCAAAACCACTGCCACCTCACAAGGTTTTGCAGGCTTCACTGCTTAAGAAACAGTTGCAGCTGAACAGGTCTCACCAGGGTTTAATTAACAAAGGGCTAAAAGGGCGTGCTGCCCAGAACCTCCTCACCTGAAGGACTGCAGTCACTTGTTATTTCCCATGTCCTGCTTGTCTGACACAGCTTTGGTGAAGAACGCCTTGTACAACCTAAAGGTTACAAGCTGTTCATCTCAGCTTGCGACTCTATGCAAAGACCTGAATCTCACCGTAAAAGAAACCTTAGAATCCAAACTCCAATCCAAAAAGTGGGATTGAGTGCGCCCTCAGCAAGTTTGCCGATGACACCAAGCTGTGTTGATACACTGGAGGGAAGGAATGCCATCCAGACGGACACTGACACGCTTGTGAGGTGAGCTGATGCTAACCTTATGAAGTTTAACCATGCCAAGTGCAAGGTCCTACACCTGGCTCGGAGCAATCCCAGGCACAGCCGTTCCTAAGAGGTACGATATTTAATTCAAGATGTCTCAGGAGAAATATGGCACCACAAAAGACTTTAATTACAACTCCTATAGTCTCAAAGACCTCTGCCAGTCCAATTCTCACAGGTCTCATTTTATGATACTAAATGCAATTAGAGGTTACACCATTTGTGCTAAAGCTCCCTTTTAAAGTTTTGCAGAGCCATCACAAACAAGTACCACCAACACTTTACCAGAACACAGGATCTTTGGTTCTGTGTAAAGCACAAAAGTATTGCTGTTATAGAATCATAGAACCATAGAATAGTTAGGGTTGGAAAGGACCTTAAGATCATCCAGTTCCAACCCCCCTGCCGTGGGCAGGGACACCTCACACTAAACCATCTCACCCAAGGCTCTGTCCAACCTGGCCTTGAACACTGCCAGGGATGGAGCATTTACAACCTCCCTGGGCAACCCATTCCAGTGCCTCTGCACCCTAACAGGAAAGTACTTCTTCCTTATATCCAATCTAAACTTCCCCTGTTTAAGTTTATATCGGTACTTTAAATGATATGAGAAGTACATAAATCCTCTTTCGGGTGGCTTCAGAAAAATCTGAAACAGTTCACAAGACTAAATGTTGTTTGCATGAAATAACAGCTTATTTTACAAGACACTATGGGTGAAACCCTGGCTCTGTTGAACTCTACTGTCAGCTCAAGAAGCTCACTTTCAGTGAGATCACAGTATTACCTCATAGACCAAGGGCTCCACAGGAGAGGAAGAAAAATGTAAAACAACCTAAATGAATAAATCAAAGTAACTCCGTAAAGACACAAGGTTATACTGTGAAGATTCTGGGAGTTTCCAAAGGTGCAGGAACTGGAATGATGGGAATTTCTTTGAAACAGGAAATACTGGAAGCCCATGTTTACTACTGAAACCTAATCAGAAATTCTCCAGCCATACTTTGACTAAAAATAGATTTGATATTCTTTTTTTCAAACTAAGAAGGTGGCTTGTTATGGCAAATCTGCTTTTTTGCTTTGTTTCAGGCTAATGAGGCAGAGTAAAATTACTCGGGAGACTGAACTGTTAAACTGAACCCCAAGGAAGATGGATTAATGAAAACAGGATTATGAGCATAGGAACCGAGAACACTGCTGATCATACAGGCTCTAGGATCTTGCTTACAGATAGCGTGATCACACTTTTCTGTAATAATGATGTGTAAACATTCAAAGATTAATGATATAAAACACTTCACATTTCTTATGGCGGAGATGATGAAAACATTCAAAGTGCTTTTGCCAACAGGCAATATTGGAAATTATGATGGGTCTTGGTACTTTTGAGATAACTAGGCTCCATAATCTAAGCCAAACCACAGTGAGTCTGTGTTTGAAGACGGAAATAAACTGCTGATAAAACCACCCAATTCATCATTTTCAGGTGATGTCATGAAAGCCCTTCATTTGGTTAAGTGCATGGTTAAGCCTGCTGCATCACATTTTACTGCTTACTACTGTCATTTAGCTTAATTTATGGAGCCTTCTTTGCTTTCCACCGTCTCTCAGAAACATACCATAGAATCATAGAATCACAGAATAGTTTGGGTTGGAAAGGACCTTAAGATCATCCAGGTCCAACCCTCCTGCTATGGGCAAGGACACCTCACACTAAACCATCTCACCCAAGGCTCTGTCCAACCTGGCCTTGAACACTGCCAGGGATGGAGCATTCACAGCTTCCCTGGGCAACCCATTCCAGTGCCTCACCACCCTAACAAGAAAGAACTTCTTCCTTATATCCAATCTAAACTTCCCCTGTTTCAGTTTGAACCCATTACCCCTTGTCCTATCACTACAGTCCCTAATGAAGAGTCCATCCCCAGCATCCCTATAGCCCCCTTCAGATACTGGAAGGCTGCCATGAGGTCTCCACACAGCTTCTTCAGGCTGAACAGCCCCAACTTCCTCAGCCTGTCTTCATACAGGAGGTGCTCCAGCCCCTGATCATCCTCGTGGCCTCCTCTGGACTTGTTCCAACAGTTCCATGTCCTTTTTATGTTGAGGACACCAGAACTGCACACAATGCTCCAGGTGAGGTCTCACGAGAGCAGAGTAGAGGGGCAGGATCACCTCCTTCGACCTGCTGGTCACGCTCCTCGGCTTCTCTTGCCGGGTTACTTGTGGCAGTGCACACAAAGAATACTTTGTGCATGGCATCCTAGCAAATAAATGAATGCAAAGATAAAATCATCCACACAGATTAGTGCCTAAAAGCCATTTATTCATTGACAGTTTATTCACTTCATTGTTAATGACTGTCTAGAACCTCTCTCTGTTCAGCAGTTTGATGCCCAATCTGTCACAAGTGCAATTTCACTCAAGATGCTGCACTAGCAAGAAAATACAACATTCATTAGGGAAGCAGCACGAGCAGATATTAGCACCTACAAATAGCCCTGAGATCGGCACTGTGCATCTGCAGAGAAAACGAGGCTCAAGATGTTCACAGTGTGAGTTTCAGGTTACCACTTTCAATTCTGCTGACACATTAAAGTGACCACTAGTGGCCTTGCTTCTGAATTCCTCTTCCCTGCTTGACTGACAGCTTGTGTTCCGAGACTTCCCTAAACCACGTTGTGTCAAGGTGGTGTTACACTGTGCCACCCAATGCCTTCAATAGTTCTGAAGACTCCTTTCTCCATTGGGGCTGAACTGAGAAACAAAATCTGCTGTACAAATGGGCATTTCTATCGGCATAGTGGCACTGAAGGCATCATCCTGCACAACTGAATAAATGTCCAGGGCGCTCAAAAGCTAAATATTTGTAGAGAAAGTTCCTTTCAAATCCCCCAGAATTGCTACTTCTACCGAGAAGGCCAAAACACATGGAAAAAGGTATTTATGCAAGTTTTCACCACAAGATGTTTTCTGTCAACTTAAATTCTGCATTTTCTTTATGATTGATCTGCACTGACTTGCATGGACTTACTAAGTTGACATGTCTTAGTTACAGGTACAGTGCTTTATCAAGTATTGTTTAGATCTGGAACACCCAGATTTCAGTATCTGGAAATGCTCAACATCTGTAGACACGGAATGCCCCAATCCAGGAACATCAAACAAGAGTTCAAAATAAAATGTAGGCTTCCCCATGCATATTAGTGAGTACGTGGCATGTTATGTTTATACAGACAACACCACGCAATGGAACATAGACGGAACAATAAAATACCAGTAGCAAGAGAAGTAATGTTATATTCTACCAACACTTATCTACAGCAGACTTTCATCTTTAGCAGGCTATTTAGTCTAAAAAGCATAAAGGATAACTTAAATGTCAAAAATTGTTTATTATTTCAATATTGATGACTATCAAGTGATGTGCATGGAGACATCTATAAGCGATGCACTTGTATATTATGAGAAGGTGAAGTTTGTATTGCTAGTTACAGTCAGCAATTTTTATTAGGTTTTTCCAAACTCCTAAAGATAACTCAGTGCTTATGGTCATTTATGGGTATTCAATTCACCTGAGAACCCATTAACTATATTTTCTAATCACAGAGAAAAAGGTGATCTTCGTCTTAACAAGAACACTGAATTTCTAGAAAGACGTTGAACAATCAAAGATAACCCAGGAGGTGTCAGAGTTTGTAAAACATCGCAAGAAAAACAAATCTACAGTGTGTCTAACCAGCAAGAGGAAGACAAGAAAAGGCCAAGAGAAGAATACACAGAAGAGGGAGAAAAATAACAAGGGGCAAGGGAAAGAGTTAAGATAAACTCCACAAAACTTGAGGGAAGCCAGAAGCGTGATTTACTCATCTGATTTTGCCAAAGCAGTTTAGAAAAAGATGCCATGGTTGTACTGACTCTATAAATTCACTTGCTGAAACTTAGGGAAAATCTAAGTGAAGGAAGACAGTTCATTTCATACTCAAAGTAGTATCATTGCACTAGGAAAAAGTAGAAGCAGTATGGTGGTACCTGACTGATTTATCCACAAGCATATGTAAGATATCTTATGATGATGTTGCTGGAAGAAATGCTTTTTTATTCTTAAAGAAGCATAACACACTCTATCTGGATTTCTTATTAATGGCAAGCCTTCCCCCTTTGCCTGGCATTGGCATCAAACACTGAGACCATGCAACAGAGCCCTCCTCTCACGTGACAAATCTGCCTGAAGCCCAGTATGAGAGACCGTTTCAGTGCCAATGGGAGAGACAGACAGACATACAGCTAGCTAGCTTTAGGGCTGTGACACCAGAAAAGTGTTCATACATCTGGAAACTGAGAGGTGCCCAACTCACTCCGCTCCTAGGGGTGAACCTCTTGGGGCAGGGACAGATGGCTTGGAGGAAATTTCTGCCTTTGAGGAATCAGAGATAGTTTAGGCCTAAAATACGATGTGCTAGATTTTGTCTTGTGTGCATTCAGTTAAGCTGATCATCAGATCTGGTGTGAGAAAGGTGCATGCCTCCAGCTCGGACTGACAGGAACACCAGGAGTTTGTATTTTCCTCGAGGAATTTGTCTACAGGAATCCTGCTGCATCATTTTGAGTTGAGAAAAGGCTGAGCTACTGCTCACAGGGTGGATGCAATATACAAACCTCCTCACAAGCATTTTCTGGTAGAAATACACATAGGTGAATGCTTAATAACATCCCTAAACTATCACTTAAATTCATTGCTGTACACAGTGCAGTATCGTGATACTGGCGGTATCATAAGGATTTTCTCTAAACAAACGTTTTCATTTATTTCTAAAATTCTTAGTTTTCAGAAAGGAAAAGAAGAAATACATGTTGCATAGACAAGAACAGTGGGCATGTGTTCAAATAAGGGTACCACAAAGCTGCAGTTCTCTTATACAGGACAGACAAAGATGCTCTGAGAAATTGCCCATGATTTCTTAGATGCTTTCTGAGTAATTTCCCTTGTAAACTACTGAACCTTCAAAGTGCTAACAGACATGCTTTCATCTGCACCACCCACTATGGAGTGAAGTCCATCCAGATGGTTCTGCTAGGAGGCTTTGTAACAAAGAAAATGTTTCAGAGCTACTTTTAGGTTAGATACAATCCACGTTTTCAACACATATTTCACTGTACATGAACATTTCTATGGAGAACAGAGGCAGACAGTTCTGAACAGTGCAGAGTAAGAATAGAAAAACCTGAAAGGTCTGCAGGATGCAGTCATACCAAAGACATCATCTTGATAGCATCATTTTGGATTTTCATGAGCTGGTTGGCTTAGAGTCAATCAACACCATGGACATTGCATTTTAACTGTTTTTAATAAAAAGATATTTGCATTAAATATACCAAACTCCACAAACAACCCCCTTCAGAATGATGGTACTAGCAAAGCACTATACACATTGCCTTGCTGATAACTCCTCTTGCCCACCATTGTTCAACATAGAACCACTAGCAACAGCTCTGTTCTATAAAACAAACAAACAAGGTCAGACAACTGAATCTCCTTGCAAAGAATTCATCTGACAAAAACTGTGGGAGTAATACACTTCAGCAAGGGTCTCCAGGCTGGGTGGCTCCAGCAGTCAGCCCCATCACTGGCAGTGCTCCTGCCACTGTCCAAGCACTACCCATTGTTTACCAGGGATTTACCCCACTTGCCAGCTCGGGTACAAAAGGAATGGTGCACACCAGCACATGCTCTGGAGAGAACTAGGGCAGTCACTTAATGAGGTGACTTTGGGAGCAGGAAAACCAGCTGAAGAACAGTGTGTGAGGGTTCCAGTCCTGTGCTCTATGAAACCAGACACAGTGCACCACACAGTCCTGCACCCCAGAACATGACAACACCTCAAATGTTCCTACTTATGTCATCACAATGTAATTCAGCAGGTACTAGACAGAATGAGGTGTACAGAATTGGTATTCAAATAGAAAGAACTAAAGAGCATACAGTTAAATATTCCCCGGTAATCACACTTCCTCCTAGGTGGTAAGGATTGTCTTCTGGATTTAAAAGAATTGCAGAATCAGATTCACAAGTTTTGTTAACAAAGTTATTTACCCCACTCACTGCAAAACTGAAAGGATTAAATGAATGAGTTAAGCTATTTACCTGTTATGGATAGGTCCTCTGAACTTTGGGTCAAATTTCCTTGGTTCACCTGCATTTAAAATAAAAGAGTATAAAAATATGTCCTTATTTAAAATAAGATCTATAGAGAGGGGGATGTTAGCAGCAATCTTTGAAGAACATCTTCCATATATTCCTGTTTAATCAGTTCTATTAAAATCATTTCAAGTAGGCAATATCAGTAATCCACCAATAGAATGACCTAGTTTTTGTAGATGAGATCAGAGCTTTTTTTCTTCTATCTTAAAAACTTTGTGGGCCTCACATTTACCACACAATAAATTACCTCAACGAACATTCTATTACTAAACCTCTGCACAGGATTCACAGTAGAAAGTTGCTGATACTTGAGAGATAGGATTATGTCTTGCAGTCACGTTAAGTGTGTTTGGCAGAAAGTGAACCTACCTCTCTGAAGCTGCAGGCTAAACCCTTCTGGTTTTTCTTTTAAAACCAGTTTTGAGTCATACCTGTATCTAATGTTCTCCTTACAGCCTTGCAGAGTTACTCGCACTTCACACTGCTTTGGTTGCAGGACTGCACAGGCACAGAGCTGCAGGTCTGCCCTTTTCGCACTGGGATTATGAGATGATGAAGCATGGCTGGAGACTGCAGAAATTCTGGGCTGACCTTGCTCCCTCTACACAGCTCTGCTTGGTAGTGCAACTGCTCTGTCTTATATTCTATAATATTCCTTACCAAACTATATAAAGAAACTGCCAAATACCAACCCACCACTGCGTGCTTCAAATGGACTTGAAGACAGCGAATTACAGCGTGATTTCACTTAGGAAAGAGTAACACAAATTTATCACAGAATTTAGATTTTCAACTTTCAAGCTACTGTATGAAGAGAGAGAAGCAACTTCATCCTTCATCCAACAAACCAGGGCTGGGATTTTTCCTTTTGAAGCTAACTGTTCAGTTTCATGGGTTTTTTTCCAAGTTCAGTAGCAATGGAGATTCACTGAAACAAACTTTGTGCAATGAAAAACTACTTCTTCATTCAAATGTCAATGCTACAATACAAATTAATGTTTCAGAGTGCTTTCTCACTGCCTCCTTAAGGATCTCCTCCTCTGAATATATCTGGTATTGAAGGGTGGAACCAGCCTAAGCTTTCCCCTGCCCACAGAAAAAATACTTCTTCAACTAGACGAGAATTCAGCAACTACTCAAAAGCAGAACTTACTTATTAACTAAATACCACACTTTGTTCTTGGTTTCTATCAGAAAAACCTTATCAAAATACACATAGGCCAGTACAATAAACAGAGCAGATAATAAACTTCTATTTGTCCTTCATCTGAGGTGTTTAGGTCCACCTTACCAAGCTCCTAAAACAAATGCATTTTAACACAGGAGAGAGAGACTGGGAAAGCTAAATATTGTAAAGGTTGTTCCTCTTTAATTGTCTTCTCTTCACTTATTTCTCATAAGAAAGCTATTCTATACTTTTAGTCATACTTCTGTTCCTTTTCTGTACCTTTTCCAGCACTACTAGACAGCACTGGAAAGGGAAGGGCCAGAACTGCACAGGATATTCAACACAAATATTGGCCATGATTTATACAACCATACAATGACTTTTTCTGTTTGATCTCAGTCCATGCCTAATAACTCTTTCTTACAGTCTACTTCCACTGAATCATCCATTGAGACCCCAAGTCTTCACTCCTGAACATTAGTAGTCAGCTTGCTCCCATGACCAGAGGAACCTGTCCTCCAAAGCTATTCAGTATTTCCTTGATGGTTTCAACAATGAAGTAGAATGAACACTGAAGCTGTGCAGGTGACAAGTGTTAAAATACTTCTGGGGGCAGAACCAAAGTTTTGATGAATGATGTAACAATTCAAAGGGATTTTCGTCAACTCATGAAAGTGACAAACTCCATTCACAGCAAGCAGACAGATTTTCAAAACCACGATAGGCTTTCAGCAGGGAAGCCATACACTTAGATTCTGCTTATAGATGTTTCTAAGTCATTCCGTGTTGTACTGAGAAAGCT
Source organism: Pezoporus occidentalis (assembly GCF_034315485.1). Classification (NCBI taxonomy): domain Eukaryota; kingdom Metazoa; phylum Chordata; class Aves; order Psittaciformes; family Psittacidae; genus Pezoporus; species Pezoporus occidentalis. Next base: position 14,357 of record NW_026915737.1, read on the forward strand.
TGTTGACAGGGGCTGTCTCTTGAATATCCAGGATATCTCCATCAAGTAGAATAGTTCTATAACGTAATCAGCTGGGCCAGATGCAATGTATTTCCACAAGTGTCCTCCTTTCCATACGATCATTATTAACAGAGTAAATTGTAAATAGCTCAAGTTTTGTTATTTATGTCATGCCTGCGTGCGTGCTTATGAAATGGAACAACGAAAATGCACATGAAAAGATACACATATTTATGGAGCATATTCAAGTGTAGGAGGTGAACTTCACAATACTGCTACAATGAAAATTAATATGCACTAACAGGCAAGAAAATTAACCCAAAACGAGCCCTGATTCAGACAGAGATTTTCATCTCCATCAGGCAAGAGGAGGGGTGCTATGAGCTTATAACTCTATTCTGACTTAAAAAGACACGAAAATCTCCTGACAGAAGTGGTCTGTAGCATCACTGTTTGTGTCATTCTCATATTCCCTACTTAATTACCAATATGGGGGCGAGGTGGGAATTAGGTGGGAATATTAATAACTGATGTTATTAGTATTTACATAACTCCTGGTAAAAGCAAATCACTTCCTTTGCCTTAAAAGCCCAAATGTATTTAGAAAGCAAATTCCGAGCCATAGGAGTTTGGTAGGCACAAGGAAGAAAGCACTTCTGTGGGATAATGACTGTTAATTTTTGATAAAATTAAAGAAATGAGATTACATTCAGTCTTTGGAGATGAGAGATCTATTTCACAGGCTGATTTATAACAGGAAACATTTATACACTGAATTATAATATCATTACAAGAAATATTTCACAAAATATTTAATTTTCCAATCCTGACTCCAAACAGCGTATGAATTTAGTTGTTGCCCTTCATCACTGTAATAATTTTAAAAAGCAAATCTAAATTACTTATCTAAAATAAAAATCAGCAATGTATATAAGCAAAGTTTACCTTTGATCTGTGATCTGAATAAACTTGCAAATACCATGCTGGAAAAAAACAGGATATTGCTAATAACTGAAGAAGTTACAGAAAACCATGTGGGACTCAATCCAAGCCCATTAAACTAAATTGAAATAACACAGTTGAAATAAGTGAGACTTAGACCAGGCACTTATAAACTGTTGTAAGAAAGCAGGTGAATTACCGTGTTTTCCATAGTAGTTCTCCTCATCTCTATCCATGTTGCTGTACCTGGATGACTTTAGCAAGCTGTCTTGCGGGAGATACTGCCTGCAGGCTCCTGTGCTGCTAGCACACTGCCCCCAGCAAGCACAGATACATCGAAATACTATTTAAATAGATTTTAAAATAAAGCTGAGTGTCAGGGACTCTCCAATGAGAATGGCAAATCCCAGAGGAGGCAAGCCTGGCTGTGAGCAGGAAGTTACCACTCAGGGCCTTGCCTACCTTCTGCAAGCCAGTCTGATAGCATGAACAAAGAGAAACGACTCTTATCAGCTTGTACAACCTGCAGGGTATAAGCAGAAAGGGAAACGTGTTCACCTGAATAGCATTTGTAAAATAATCCTACAAAAGTCAATACAACCAAAAAAAACACTGATCTTTGCTGGGAGTAAGTCATCACAGTTGGTAATTATTGTGCTTTTGTAGGCTGAGCTGCTGCAAGAGAAAACAGTCTTCACATGTCATGGCTGGCCACATCTTTCTTCCTGTACACATGAGACGAGCTGCCCCAAAGTACAAGCCATGCAAGCAGGGAAAGTAAGATTTACTCCGACACGCTCAAGTCTAAAGTGTACACTGTCTGTGTAGATGGAACTTTTGTTCCTGTCAAGTGCAACATTTCTCTGTAGGAGGAGTCACAATTTAGTAACTTTTCTTCTTAATAAAATTTACATTTTGCAGTTCTGCACAGCACAGAAGTGTAGAACAGCAGAGTTGGTGTTAGAAAGTCTTCACATTGTTACTTTCGATACTGTAACGCTTACACCGTGAAAGGAACTACATGGCATCACAGAATGTGAATCTGAAAGCCTGAAGCCATTAAGAAAAAAGAAAAAAGGAAAAGCAACCAACCTCTCCTTTTAGCCACAAAGGAACAGAATCCCTGTGTGGCCATCCTGACCAGCACGAAACCTCCGTTCTCTATGAAAGATGACCAAAACACTTACAGTAGAATTCTGTAATGAGAAACACATACACTTGCATTCCTACAATAGCTTTACAAGACAGGGCTCAACTCCATGCAGGAACAACAGAAGTAATGTTTTTAAGTTAACCCTGTCACTGTGTAGTACACAAGGGCAAAGAAGAATGATCTCCTATTACAGTTCACAAATGATGTCCGTGACATGAAGCCACAGCCTGTTTTGCTACTACAGAACACAACAGCTACGTTAAAATGTTTATCAGGTGAGATATTTAGTACTACCACTATCAGCAACTGATGATAAAAACAATATCAGGATGCAGAATGATATTTGGTAAAATATTAACCCTTGACTGAACTCTCATACTTCACTAGACTTCCTGCTATCCATAGGCAAATACAAAGAAAAGCAGGGAAGCCAAGTGACTGATGGCACTGTGCTCCTACTCAAGTTTGCACCTCTGTCAAAGGCTGCTTCAGCAAATCCTGATATAGCACAGTAACAGAAGGCCTTGAACAGTGCTAAGCACACATGTACACTAACTAACATGGCATTTGGCCAGCAGTTTATCCCCCAACTCTAATAAACTGCTATTTCTGCTTTAATAACTACCGGTGTCATCAGGTTTCTTTCGTGGTGTTTGGTCAACTATTGCACGTGCCCGCGCCTAGAAATGGCATGGCCTTTTACTAACCAGCCCTTTTATGGGAAAGGTGTTGGAGCTGAATGTGTATGTGCTGCTTCCGCCTGCTGGAGTACATCGGTACCTCATGGTCTTCCAATAACAATGCCTCAGCAACAGTAATGACTCCTTTAGGGCAAGTGTATCAATCTGCTGCTGCAATGCTCAAAGATACAAGAGCACGAACAAATTGGGTCTCTAGGAAATGCTCGGGGTGTGTCAGGATTGAGCGAGATTCACCCCATTTGATGTTTCGCTAAAAAATCATATGAAAATTCTGATGCTTCTGCCTGCTTCTTGTGGGTAGGAGTAGGAAAAACCAAAACAACACATGTTCTTGCTCAGTTCATCTACCCCTTTCAGAAGCAGAGTCGTCTTGTACCACCTGAAAGCCTAGCCTTTGCAAGGCTACTGTCTCATTTTGCAGAGAATCCAAATGACTCTTGGAGATGTGGTGCTGTTCAGTAGCAGTCCATTTTATTTTACTTAAAGATTACCTTTTTTTTTTCAGGCAGTCATAAGCCACATTGTAAATCACACGTAAAGTTCCTTATACAGAAACAGCCTAATAGCAATATAAAATAATGCATTTTTACTGCAGGACTCAATGTCTAGAAGCAGTATATGAATTCAAAAGGTTGACATTAGTATAAAAACAGCTCTTCCAATAAGCTCTGTACCTGTTCTACAGGCACACACAGGTTTTCTTTCCTCTTCGGAAGATTTAGGTATAACTTGTTATGAGATCATACACTGACACACACATAAATTCCAATCATAAGAAAAGCACATTTATGATTCCCCTCCTATGTAATAAATCATACTAAACAGTAGCTGCCTTTGAAATTTCTTTCATCGTGAGAGCATGAGTCTCCCTGTTTGCTCCTCCTTCAGCCAGAAAATCTAATGAGGGGATGAACACAACTCACCCTGAATTCCATTTTTAAATCCCAAAGACAACAAACTTACCTGACTTGGGGCTGTGGGGCTTTTATTCTGTGTCAGCCGTTTACACTGACAGATTTTTACTAGAGCAATTAAATGTGAGTATCTTTTAAAAGTTGAGAATTCAGTGTAAAAGCCTCAGTGAACGGATGCCAGACATCAAAATGTGAGTCAGCAATATTACTACATTAAAGAATTGTACTAGAGTTTTAATGTCTTGGTCTTATATTAAATCACAGGCAAGATTACGAATGCCATGTTTGTTGGAAACCTTGCATGCCAGGAGAGACCCCCCTTGGCTGGCCTTCATGTGGCCACATGTGCATATGAGCTCTGGTACCTTCAGCATTACAAATTAATAAAATAAATATCCAAAACCTCAATAAAATATTTGCATGTGAAACATTAATTTAGGTTGAACAAAACAGTATAAGTAGAAGTGATTGGGGACAATAAGTTAAGAAATAGCAACATTAGGTGATTAAAATCAGGGCTGAACAGGTACTCTGGGTTCTTACAGTGCAACCCACAGCTCTGTGTTACTTTGGGCATCTAACAGTGAAATAGAAGTCTATCCGAAGAGAACAGCAGCATCCAGCATGCTGAGGCAAGGGCTGATTAACTAGCCAGTAGGAAAACACTGAATAAGTAAGTGCAACTTCAGCTCACTCCTCTAGAAGCTCTTGTGTACCTGATTCTGGGCAAAATTCACAGCCCTGCCCCCCCTCCCTGGAGATTCTATCCAAAAAAACAAACGAGGCATTCTTTCCTAAAAGCACACGCCAGAAGAGACGATGGTGCCTGTCTCCCACTGAACAAATAGAGCACTCCAACTGGAGATGGAGGAGATCTAAATTCAGAGCCACACTGCGGAACAGCAGGCTGCAGACACTCCCTCAGGCATGAACAGAAAGGCACCACATGCTGTCAGAGGTACTGTCAGAAAGGACACAATTATGTAGATGTTCCGTAGTTCACAGTGGGTCCAAGGATCCAACCAAGAATCCTGTCCCTACTCCAATATTTAGTACACAGCCAGATCAGTAAGTTCTTTCTTTACAATATGAGAAGAACGATTTTTCCTTCCTTTAAATGGTTTAGTCAAAATTTCTTACTATGCTATTACACAGAAGTCAGGTTATTTTCTGCCAGATGCCAACAGTACACTTATCATTCATCTTACCAGAAATTCCCAGATTGTAGGTTTCAGAAAGATCTAACTGGTGACTGGCACTGCACTGGTAATAATGCACAAAGGGAAGTTAGCCAAAGTAAAGAAAATGCACCCGCTCTGTCATATAACAATCATCCAGATTTCAAAGCAAATTATTCTGCAAGAGGTTTTTGATCAACTCAAAGAACAGGAACTGCAGTAACAAATAGCAGCCAAGACAGGCACGTTTGTATTAATGTACAATGCAGTAAATCCTCCAATAAGCTACACGGCCAAGGGAACAACCCTTCCTGGTGCTATATACTTGCCTCTGCATTAGACTAGTGTGAATTCATTCCCTCTCTGGAATTTTCCAAAACAAAAGGGGAAAAAAAAGGCTGTGGTTCAACAGCAGAACAAACAACACTAGTTGCAATGCTCTGTCTTGTACATTCTCTAACCACCCACACACAATTCTTCCAGTTCATTTCCACGGCCACACATTCCTTTCCTCCTGCAGTTCTCCACCAGCTTTCCACTAACATTCCCTGTTTTTCTGGAAAGGCAAAAGCATACACAGTAAGTGCTTCTGAATGATACTGTGATCACTGGCTGACCACTGTGCTCATGTTATTTGTCTGTGGACAGCCACCACTCTGGATGTTCTAGGGTCTGACTAGGGAGGAGGCGGTCATACAGGGCACACCCGTGAACTAGGCAAAGTGCTGAAACCCAAATGACATTTGCAGCCAGTACTACCTTTGTATTACTGACACTGGCTCATGACTTGAAAAAATTCAGGGGGGAAGAGAAGGTGGCAGGTGAGACAAATGGGTCACCTCATCACCTAAGTGCAAGGACACATCTTCACAGGCAAGTCACAGCTTCCCATCCACACCTGGTCTGAGTTTCAAAAATGACTGTCACTGACTACAGTGGAGCCGAGAGCATCCAGCACCACTCACAAATCAAGTGTCACCTCCATAGTCTTACTGAGGGACATGACAGAAGAAGAGGATGGAAAACACAACACAGTGAAAGACAAGGGTTGAAGGAGGTTTCAAGAAGACTGAAGTACTATGCACTTCTGTGTCCTTTTTACCCATGATGCAGAGTCCAGGCCACAGGCACTACGTATGCACATACCATAAAGAAACTTGTCTGGAAATCCTGAGGCCAGTGACACTGCAATGGAGAAGGCTGACCTTATTTTCCAGGATGGTAAGAAAACCAAAACTGAACTAGGCTCCAAGAATCACAGGTTTTAAAAGGAATGCTATTGTATTGTCCTAATTAGCCATGCATCTGCAGAAGCATGCTCTCCATGTCATAGCCACAAGACAAAGTGAGTGACAACACATCATACACCCAGCTGACTATCAGTCTGTCCAAGAACTGTGCAATGTTTTCTTTTCCTGAGGGATGCCTGTACAGTCAACATGTTGCCATGTTCACGTAACATTAAATAGGACACTGAAATCTCTTTGACCAGCATGATATGATCACGTTTCAAAGGTCCACAGCTAACATTCTCCTGATACCAGTGATGGTTGGGCACTGGTGGTTGGGCAGATTTTGAAATACACTGGTTGTCAAACAACTACACACAGAAAGGTGACTGAAAACACAGAGTTAGTATACTACAACTGAATTCATCACCAAGCTGCAATTCTGGCATGTGATCAAGAATGTTAAGAGCTAAGGGAGGTTTTACACTTCCCTAAAGATCAAACAGCAAGTTTGCTGGCAGTTTGGATCACCTACACAGCTCCACTAAGGCTTCCATTCCTGTGGGTTTATTAGCTGTTCCCCCAAATTATTCTTTAGAGATTACATACTGTCTGTTCTTTTGCCTCCCAGCTTCCAGTTCTTATTCTTGTTCTGGGACTATTGCAGCTACAATTTCTTCTGGAATTTCCAAGCAAAGTCACAGACACCAAAATGCTTCCGAAATGGAGCAAGTGTGTAGGATGAGTACAACCTCAACTATTCTATGAGCCTGAGACATTCTGCCAGACAGGGATTGGGCCCAGAAGACTGGGTGAACTCTTAAGAGAAAAGCAAGCTGTTATCACACAGTCGTGCTTGATGTGACTGTTTTGTTAAACATCTCATTTTCCCAACATTTTTACTTATTAAGCCATCTAGGAAGGGTACTTGGTCTTGAAACATACTCTCATGCTTTAGAAAAAAACAGCATCTTTTCTTCTATATGAAGACTATATTCAGAAATACAGTCTTTTAAGATGCTTTAACTGGAAAAAGTGGTGGTTTGAAATAATCAGATGCTTCCCACCCAGGACCAGAAAACACAAGAGGTTTCCCTTTCTAGGCTGCTTTACTCTAGTTGATCAGGGACAACAGACCTTAGTCAAAGTATTCTTTTCTTCTAGCCGAGCCTCTAGCCCCAGATGCTTTACACACCCTTACCACTGCAACCTTTTCTAGTTTGTCCTATGCTGTAAAATGCTGCATGCAGATACCATACCATAAAATAACACTGAAATAATACCTTCATAAGCTCAGAAGGAGGGTATTATCCATCAGCATTTACCATTAATAAACAAACCACTGCACTGTTTCTACTGGGAAAGAAAGTGCCATTATACACATTTTTGAGATACAAAAATGTCAGGTGAAGGAAAACAAAAGCTGGATTATTCTGGACTGTGTACATCATCTATGCCATACACAAGCATGTTTTATTTGCATAAATAAATTCAGTAACTTTGCAAGCAAGGGGACAGTCAAACCCACAACCTTCTGAATAAACCAGTGTCTAACTCACAAAAGCCATCTTGAAACCACAGTAATCAAAGCCTTAACAGTGACGCATGGTTTTGAAGATCTGGCCTCCTCTGCATACCAGGCCTCTTCCAAAGGCTGCTGATTCAAACTAGGAATGGGCAGTTTGTCTGGTTTTGGGTAGCTGAGTTTGTCTAGTGAGCTACCATTCTCTGTGAAAATCAGACATCAGGAATCCTAATGTAACATGTTAGAACATCCAACATAAAATGTACTTATCTACCATGTGTCTCATGTTGTTCCGTAACTGCAAAAGTAACTAATGTTTAAATTCTTAGTCATGATTACTTACCTGGTTCTCATAAAACAAAACAGTAAGACAAGGTTCCATCCTTTCTACCCCTCCTCCTTTTTATTTAACATTTTAAAATGAAGCTTTTGCCTTGAAAACAATATATACATTCTAAAGACAGTTGCCTCAGTTTTACCTCCATTGTTTGGCTCTTCGTGCCTTTGAGACTCCATCTTTGGTGTGTACTACCTAGCTCCTAGCATGGCACATGTGTACTACCCTGATCCTGGGGTGGTACATGTGTACTGCTCTCCCATTTCAGCAGCCCTCTGGCAACGTGCCTGCTGAGCACATTCAGCAACTGGTGAGTTCACTTTTACAACTAGGACCCCACTTTTAGGAGGAACTGTATTCCTGTAGGTGAACACAGGAATTTGAAAACAGTCTTCTGGGTTTCTGAGATAAGAACAACAAAAACCCCATCACTATTACTACAGACTAAATAAGCCTGATACTGACATCAAAGGGAAGGCATCAAATATGTAAGATAACTTTCAGCTCTAGAACAAGTTGTAACAAGGGAAAATTTACACTATTCTTACTCCTCTACGATATGTTTTTAGGACTAACAAAATTTATTCCACTAAATGTTTAGCACTCCAGTGGACTCTGACCTTTGATAATGACTGCAACTTTCAATGAGATGGAAGCTTGGTCCTATGTGATTAATGACTTCAAAATGGAGACAACTCATAGACATTCCCTTAAGAACTGAGATAAAATACTAATTCAAAATCGGCTCGTATTCCCTATTGTATTTTTATACTATCAAGTATCCACTACAAAACAACTCTCATATCTATAAGGTACTTTCAAGTTAAAACTTATTTAGCAAAATCAAAGTTTGTTTGAGATGTAAACAGAGCACTTGGAGTAGCATTATGAATTATGTTTTCCTTCTGTGTGAGTAGAAGCATTTGAATAAGATCTTTGTAGTTCTGGTCAGCTCAAACAAGAGAAATGCTATGAGGGTGTAATCTACTGACAGCAGCATACCCATGGCTCCACCGTCTTGAATAACATTAGGAAATTACAGTAATCTCTAAAAATTTCAACCCAGACATCACGATTCACTCCACAAACTCCTGTCTCTCAGCCTTTGTTTTTCAATAGCATATACAAATATTCACCCCCAGTCCTGGGTTCACTCCTGGTCCCTGGCTGTGCCAGCCTTGCCTGGGTGTCTGGGGACAGCCCCAGCCCCCCAGGGCAAACCCTGCCCTGAGCACAAGATGATGACATGAAGAGTGGCCACTTCATTTTCCTCAAAGACAACCTATCAGAAATTCAAGCATATTTAACATCGGTAAAACATTTTCTCTTACGAGGATATCCTCCAGGACGATCTGAAGGGCTGTTTTACACAAACATCGCTAAAATACCAACAAAACGTGTAGGCAGAGCAGTATCTGAAAAATTACACTGCATTAGTCTGGACAGTTCAACGTACCACAAGTATGCTGATAGTTTAAAGCATTTCCAAAAGCTACAGAATATCTTATTTTCCCTTCACAAAGGGGTTTTTTGAACCACGTGGACACAGTTTCATGTGAAAGCCTAACTGCCTAATTGCATGAATGATTTTTGCACTTGGGTACTGAGCTGGTATGATATTTGAATACAAAAATAGCCAGTTATGCTTTAGACTGATTAGGCAAACAACAGAAAATGAGTGGCCCACAGATAAGATGAAAAAACCTTATCATTACACAATTGCTCATTCCCTGTGTTCTCTGTACAGACACACACACACCTTGTAGAGATATTCTTAGGACAAAAAAAAAAGAAAAAAAAGAAGAAAGCAAGAAAAAAATGCTAAGAATGACATAAAAATGATATAAAGAAAACCATCCAGATGGAGATTTGTGACTTGTGACTACTGCTGCTTTAACAGAGGTTAAAATTTATGTCTGTATAACACTGCACATAAGATGCATTATGATGAATGCCTGCCTTTCTGAAAGCATCTATGTACAGCACACTGTCTGGTATAATGAACAAAGCACCAGATCTCCATGGCTGTTTTTGAACCGTTAGATAATACAGTTACAAGTGGAGTTTGTAAGATTATGTTAATTAGATCCAGTATTTTAATAGGCAGCCACATTTTCGTTCATTCTGCCTTCGTTTCTGAGACTGCTGCCATTAACTCTAGGATGCGCTCCGCAGTCCTACTGGTGTTAACAATGGCTCTGTGTATCTGGAACAGTGAATATATTCATGCAACAATAACACAGGAAGATTTTAAGAATTTATCTGATCAATCCCTTACAGTTGCTTAGAAATGGCCAGAAGTGAACCTTCATACCAAGTTTTTTCTGCTTTTATTAATAAAAAACAGACTTCCACTATATTCTTTATTTTGCCTTCATAAAAAATCCTCTGGAATCAAAAGCTTGAATTTAAATAAAGCCAAATGTGTTCTTAGACAAAAGAAGGGGACTGTGACTACTGATGTTTTTTGTCTCTATTGACCCCAAAAAGCACAACATGTTAAGCTAAGTTGGTCTGCATGCACTGAGCCAGGTTCTATTCCTTGCTAATAAGACTGTTTATAATTAAATAATCCAACATTAGTTAAAGGGTTTTGTTCCTAAAACGAACTTGTCAGCATTTCCAACATACACAATTAATGAGATATTGTTACACTCATGAAGAAAATGTCACCATGCATCTAATCATCAGGTGACACAATAAAAAAACCAAATACTACTTGAATGATTATCTGAAAATTGTCTGAATGATTTTGAATGTAAGAAGATTAAATCTGAAAATATTCACATTGGTTAGACAGCTGGAAAAAACTCTTTAACCTGTAAACAGACTAACTTGCAACTATATTCTACAGATGTACATCCCCAATCCTCTGTAGAGCGCAGTGTGCATTATGAGAAAAGTCTTTCTATGAAACAACCTGCTCCTGCAGAAGCAGGTGCCAAGTTACATTCTAAGCACATAAAGCTGCCTCAGATTTCCCTCTCCATTTCATTAACAAAATGCATGATGTGCTAAATGTGTAAGACCCAGTTTATTATAACAGGTTTGCAGATTTCCCAGCTTCTGATGCAATTAGGAACACATTTTCTATTGCTGATGGTGTATCAACTTAGAACCAAAAGGGCTGAAGAATATAATTCTGGATTCAATGTCCAGAATATAATTCATGGACACAATGGCATAAGTAAGTCCTGAGTGCTCAGTCTAGTCTGAAATTATTACAGGAGTAAAACCCATATAGAAGAATCATTACTTGTGGACCAGCCATAAGGTATGTGGAATTAGCGAAGAGGTGATTACAAAAGATAAAACACGTAGGAACATTTGGAAACAACATATTGTTCAAAAGAAAGGCCACTCAATGTTAACTCAGCCCAATGTCTGCTTCCATTATAGCAATGCTAACATGGGCCTTAGCAGCATCTTAAGAAGAGACTGTTCAGTATCTAGGCATTTTGTCAAATGTAGATGCTGGTTCAGATCATCCCTGTTACCTAAATGGAAGGAGGTACTCTTACAGGCTTTGTAGCAGCTTCAGGATCCTGTTCCCACTTCATACACAAATGACATGAAAAGTGGATTACAGCTCCTGGGGAAAAGAAATAAAAAAAGAAAAAGAAAATCCCAGCCCACTGTGACATGAATATTTCACGTGTGTGTTTAACACGTGAATGCTTAACAGACAAGTAACTCATAGAATCATAGAATAGTTAGGGTTGGAAAGGACCTTAAGATCATCTAGTTCCAACGTCCCTGCCATGGGCAGGGACACCTTACGCTAAATCATATCACCCAGGGTAGAAGAAACATCCCAAAGATAAACCAAAACCAAAGCAGGAGGTCACATATGGTTTGGGGAGATTCTCAGAGTACATATCAATCTCAACAACCCTGAGAAAGTGTTTCTTAGACCTGCAACAATATAAAAGATGAAAGCCATAAAAATAAGGATTTGTTCTGCTCCACTGAGAGATCAGAAAATTCCCTCCCAGCCCCAGAAGTGAAACTTGCCTCATCTCCTTTAGTGTCACAGAGAAAGGAGCATTTTTACAGTCACAGGCTCAGCTTTATGCACCACAGATGTCCCTTAACATTTTAAGAACAGTAAGCAGTTAAGAGCATAATGAATATAAGAACTTGCTGACTGGAAGTTCTGGTACTATTTTCACAGCTTAAAAATGATTAATATTAGGCCTAGATGCCTAAAAGCTAGTCTCTAGTTTAATCTCCAATGTATTCCTATAAATCGGTATCTTATATTTGGTAAATATCAGTAAATGCGTAGATTACAACTGGAAACAAGAGTTCCTGCTCTTATAAAAGACTACTGGGACAAAGTTGTAACATCCTGTGAAAACTGTGAAATTGTAGGAATTAAAAACAAAGTAAATCCTGAAAGTTGAACCTTTAGTGTTACATTTTTGTTGCTGAATCCGCTGCAGTGCATTTTTCTATTAGGGGTATGTGGCACTGAAAAGTATAGTCAAGACTCCTCCCCCCTCCTTCTTCCTCCCCCTGCTCCTGGAGGGATGGGGAGGAGAGTCAAAAGAATGTAACACCCACAGCTTGAAATAAGAGCAGTCCAGTAACTAAGGTATAACACAAACCACTGCTGCTACCACCAATAATAATAATAAGGGAAATAACAAGGGGAGAGAATACAACCGCTCACCACCCACCGACCGATACCCAGCCCGACCGAGCAGTGATCTAGTCCTTCCGGGTAACTGCCCCCAGTTTATATACTGGGCATGACATGCTGCGGTATGGAATACTTCTTCGACTAGCTTGGGTCAGGTGTCCTGTCTCTGCTTCCTCCCGGCTTCCCCTCCTCCCTGGCAGAGCATGAGACTCAGAGTAAACATTACTGAGCAGCAACTAAAACCATCGGTGTTATCAGCGCTGTTCCCAGGCTGAAAGTCAAAACCACAGCACTGCACCGGCTACTAAGAAGGAGAAAAATGACTGCTACTGCTGAACCCAGGACACTGAACTACAGTCTGCGTTTGCCTCTTGCCAAGTGCTGCAAAGCACATAAGCCTATCATTCAGATATGAAGGTGCTGCTAACATGCTTTGTTACATGGAAGTCTATAGCAGTAAGGCAAGCTTCTGTGGCTAGTAACTGTTACTGGTGCCATGTAGAGTTCTACTCTGTCCCAATGGTACAGTGGTAGAACACACTCGGGACACATTTTCTTGCAGACAGGGCAGGTCACAGCACTCTTTTCGTGGCCTTTAGATACCATGTTTAAATTAGCTTACAGAATGCATTACCCATGTATATTAAGCTAACCTCTTGAGACCTTGAGGGAATTGTGCATCAACATAAATTTCATGGCCTGCAGCCTGAATTTGCTTTCTGCAGTTAACCACCACACCACAGCATTCATTCTGATGAGCCTCTGGTTGGTATGAACAAAAGGTATTGCAAAACTAAACTGTCAGTGTGTGAAGGGAAGATTTCACACCAAATGCTTATACCCTTCTTTTTCCTTAGCATTCTGTTAACACACTCATCTCTTCAAACAAAAAAAATGAGGAGAAAGACGCTTTATCTGTCGTATGCTACATATAAATATGAAATCCATTCATCTATTACCAGCACTCACTAGATATTCCAACTCTCTGGAGAAGCTAAAAAAAAAAAAAAAAGACTATTAATGAGTAATTTCGCAATGATTGCATTTTACCTACAATTTATTTCTGTGCGTGTCTATCAGCAAACATATGGAGAGATTTAAAATTGTAATTGGAAGGATTTTCTCCATACAACTCTGAAATGCAACATTTTAACACTCCAAGGTGACATGTGTCCATGTGTTATTGCATGTTAACATTCCACTCTTTATATGTCTGATCCATGTCTGCTGTTGAAAACCCTGAGTTTCCTTTTAATTCAACTCTCTTCTGAAAATCCACGCTAGCTGTTGTATTATAGCCCAAAGACCTAAAGATTCAAAAGATGGGCAACTTTTAGGAAAAGGTATTGCTTTGATTAAACAGGTTGAGAGAGATGGAAAAACAGAAAAGGTAATTGGGCATTTAACCAGACCACTGGTCAAAGTAACTACAAGTCCTCCTCGCAGGAGAATCTGCTCCAAGATATTGCCAGGCACAGAGGTGACACTGACTGGTCTGTAATTCCCCAGGTCATCCATTTTCTCCTTCTTGAAAATGGGGGTTATATTTCCCTTTTTCCAGCTGTCGGGAACTTCACCTGAGCGCCATGATTTCTCAAATACGATGGCCAGTGGCTTAGCAACTTCATTTGCCAGGTCCTTTAGGACCCATGGATGGATTTCATCAGTTCCCATGGACTTGTGCCTGTATGGTTCCTTCAACAGTTAATACAACTTCCACTAACAGATATTTTTTTTCAATCTTTATATTTTCCTCTTGAAAACCTCACTACTCAAATTTAACAATTTAATTTCTAATTGTAGTGATCTTTACAAATTGCCGGTATGTTATAAATGAAACAACCATTACATCAGTTGAATCAGGAGTAAGAATTTCAAGGATGCTCATCAGTAACATATAGAGAAAGATACAGGTGCAAGAACATGAAGTTATACAGATTGTTGAAGAATATGTTTCCTTCAGGATATTCTTTTTCAATTAATATAAAATCTGAAAAATGTCAGTGGGATAATGTCACACAGAAGTATTTTAAAAAATTATCCCGCAACAGTCCATTGCACATCATGAAAAGAAGAAAAACACTGCAGTGTCATCAACACATTTTAAAAGGTCCAATTGGTTAAGTCAAAAAAAACCCAACCCAAACCAGAAAACCCCCACACCTCTCTGTACTAATTAAATATCTCAGTAAGCAGTTGCATCAGCCTAATATCCTCTGAATTGGTGTCCTTTACATTGTACCATCCTCCATTAAAACAAAAGCAGCTCTTCATGTTCCCTAATATATTTTGCCAGTCAAGAGACATTCTGCTTGGCAGCCTATCACAGAAAATAGCTAGAAAGAGTGAAATCAACATTCAAACACTGCTGCAAATTAGGTAAGGTAATCAGAAATTAATTTGAAAAGAGAGAGCTATTCTATAGAAATAGCCCTGTGCTGGCAGAGAGATTAATGAAAGGACATATCAGGAAAGGACTGTTTATGTCACAAGAAAAGAATGACTCATTTTGACTACATTCCTTTCCTGTGTATAATTCAGCATTATGAATTTGACAGTTGTGATTCTAAAGCCAATGGTTTATTATCTAGTTTCATTTTCAAAAGCTTTTGGGGTCACCCTGATTCTAGCAGGGAAATTCCTGTTGACTTCCACGGAGGAGAGGCCAAAGCTGAGTTCCTTAAGAAAGTGCAAAGACTTTAACAAATATTCAAGAGAGTATCTCAGTGAAATAAAGATCGAAATTATCAATGAAACTTCATCAGGTTTGTTCACATTTCTGTCTAAAGGTGGAGGAGAACATTTCCAATCATCTTCTGTACCTCTACCTTATTTCCTCACGCTGTTAGGATAAATGCTACAACATCGTAAGAATCTCGGTGTTCAACAAGAACTGTTATAACAAGAGGGAATTCTGAGAGTAGTCAGACCAACAGAGAGGCTTAATTCTGTTTTAGAAACAAGACTTCTAAAGATATTGCTTCCAGTACTAGGCATGTCAACACCTTTGTTTCAACTAGCACATGAACAAGTTTTAAGATTATATCAAAAGTCAAGTCTGAGAGGACCTTCATACTCAGCAATTTGATTCCATTTCTAATTTTATGAGTATCAGCCATATTCTGGTCTAAATAAAATAGAATCATAGAATCATAAAATCATAGAACCATAGAATAGTTAGGGTTGGAAAGGACCTTAAGATCATCCAGTTCCAACCCCCCCTGCCATGGGCAGGGACACCTCACGCTAAACCATCTCACCCAAGGCCTCGTCCAACCTGGTCTTGAACACTGCCAGGGCTGGAGCATTCACAACCTCCCTGGGCAACCTATTCCAGTGTAAGTGCACAGTAAATCAGTAACTTCACTTGACTTGCTACAGTTTTTAGTCTGTTCAGCTGAAAAGGATCTGTGTCCTGACTTGATTTGTTCTATGCAGCTCCCACAGGCTTCATTAGGCTTCTGTGGTAACACACGAACAGACTGCAAAACAAAAATTCCTTGCTCAAGAGAAATACTGATCACAGACTTTCTCAGGTTTTGTATTAAAAAGTGTATCGTCAAAAATGGAGGTGGGTTCACTGCCACTTTGTGTGAATAACACCAATACTTCTCTTACAGGGGCTGTTTACCAGCTCAAAGAAAGGTACAGAGCAAAAACCAGATGTTACAAAACCACAGTAACATGTGTTTTAAGAACTAATGCAACATCACTGCCAGATGTAACTAATGCTAAGTAAAATGAGAATGTTGCAACAGCCAGCACCCTCTTCAGATATTTCTGTTGTCTACTGAGCTGCTACACATCATTATAGAAAGGTCTCAAAACTGAAATTAAGCTGGAGGTCCAAATGAATGAGGTGTTGCATATAATCTTGGGATTAAACTAGTTATTTTCTCTAGGAACCTGGTACAACATTTTGAAATACTGTGTTTAATTTCCATTAAGGTGTTTTGTTAGTTTTTATTTTTAATATGCAGCATTGCAGAACTGGCTCCAACTAAGCCCTTATGAGCTACAGAAGGCAAAAACCCAATATTTATTGTCAATCAAGATACTAACACTATATGCTTCTTCAAAACCAGCAAAGAAAGTCCTTGGTATCTCAAACAAGCTGATAAGCCATTCTGTATTATTAACAAGTACAATCCATTAATAACAAACAGACAAGAAAATTCTAATACTGCTGATAGTGATTAAAATACCATTTATTGGCACTAAAACTAGAAGGAAAAAGAGGATAGCAAGATGTTCCCTCAGATGCCAGGAACCTCGAGCTGCACAGCGTTGGCCACAGACCTCAGATCAGAGCACAGCACGGTGTCATCCGTGGAGAAGTTCACCAGCATTTTTTGGTCTGTAGGGGTCTTTGAGGATTTTCTTGGAAGAAAACAACTCTATTCATCATTTCTACCATCAAACAAAATGACGTTCATATTGAACATGCTGCTTCAGTTTAAGATAAAGCCACAGCCATGCAGGTGGCTGCTCCTTCATTGCAATCAGCCAAGCCCACCCTGCAGCTGGATGACACGTGCTGCACATCACAGGTCTGGAGACTGAAGCTATTCACACAGCACAGCAAGAACAGGGTCTGAAAAGGTGAGCTGTCAAGGCATTATGAGCTCCTTAATGTCCTGTGGCCTTCCAGCTAGGATCACCACAGCTGCAAAGACTAAATAACATAAATATCCTTTTATACTCAGACATTTACATAAAATCCTGTCACTGCATAGCCAGCGCTTTTTAAAAGAAGAGTCATGAACTTAAGGGTCAAAACCTCACAGTTATCCACTTAACAGGAGTAATGGAAGCTGCACTGATGGAGATGTGCTCTTCCATGAGGCACTGGGTTGCACACACGTTTGAGTGCCAATTGCAGTGTTACGGCTTCAAGCTTGAAGCACCCACTTATAAGCAAGCTGGAAGTACACAGCTCTAAACTTCAACAGTGAATACCAGCACACGTCACCAGAGCATTTGGACTTCAGAGGTACAGATATTAGTCTTCCCATGGGCATGAATGTATTTTCTAACACACACTGTTAATGTGAACACTGTTTATATGTGCATTTACTATATATTCTACAGTTACATTTGCAAATCCTTTATAATTCCTTCAGTCAAAAGGACAGGTTTCTCCATTGGTTCCACAGGAAAGGAGCCTCAGAAACTTCATCTCCCTCTACTGCTTCGAAATTCTGTCTTCAATTTTTTTTTTAAAGACAGATGGAGTTCTTAAATATCAACTTGAACTTGTGCTGTGATCACTACACACAGCAGCGATTCCATGAAAACCTATGAACTTTTGCACTGAAAATAGCAGAAGTCTTGAGTTTATCCGATGTTTTAAGCAGCAGACATTACACAAGCAAAAAAGATGCCAAAGATAAGAATCAGAAGCTTTCTAACTGGCCTTTTACTATTTTCAAAGAGGTTTTCTCCACTTTAGTAATTCAGAATAAGTTGTGAAGTGACAGATCTATAACTGAAGGCCTAAAAAAAAGAAACTAGGTAGACTTGAGGGATCCTGTTACAAGCAGACCACTACATGGCGAGTAATGTAAAGGTTGTGAGATCATAGTAAGCCAAGGGGAAAACAGGACTGGTAGAGAGATACACATGCTTGCTGGGGAAGGCTCGGTTTCCAGTCTGTGAGAACACTGACTTTATATGGAACAGCTCACAGCCAAGCCAAAACAATGAAAATAATAATAACAACACACACCCCCACCGCCACCCAGTAATTCTACTGCAGAGACTTGAATTCAGGTCTTTCCTCATGCCAATAACTTTCCCACTTGGGTCTTCATCATGCTCCCGTGAGGTTTTATTGCCACGAATCCTGCTTTGCATTCTGCCTCATATCCTGCCTGAGAATAGAGAAACAATTACTACCCAGCCTAGCCTACAACCTAGGGATTTGGGCTCTTGCCTAGACTATGCCAATTGACCCCAAATGAGGGCACTTCATTCAGGACTTTCCTTAGTCTTCAGCCAGAGCACCCCCACATGGGACCCCCTTTGCTAACATCTTACAGGCAGCAGAAAGCTCTTCTGAGATCTTTGCAAAACAGCTCTAAGTGGTGTAAGCTCACAATTAAGTCTCCTGGACTCTGAATCACAACAGCACTGCAGACATATCCTAGTTCTACTGTTTCTTGTCAGCCAGCTATAAAAGTATCCCACACTCAGGGAAACTGAATTTTTGTTACAAACATTTGCAGCTTATCTGTCTGGGTTTAGGTAACTGATTTGATACCTCATCTAACTCCTAAGACAACATATACTTTGTATTAGTCGGATGTCATAGTTCACAGAACTTGCCTCCGTTTAACGTGTTAGAAAGGACTGTACCACACATTTGCCCTGTGGTGTTCTTCTTTCAGGAAACAGACCACTTGTGGGTGCAGCACAGAAATTATACCTGCATTCAAAGCATGTATAGAAACAAAGGATGACAGGACAGTCACTGAGACATTGCATTTTATGGCTGAAATGAGGGGTTAAGAAAATGAGCTATAAGTATTGACAGAAATGTAAATTAATGTGTTTGCTTCTTAAGTATTGAAATAGTAAATCACAACAAACACATGCAGGGCAAATTCCAACTTGAATGAAGATCCCCTTTATATATGCAGACTGTATTAGTTAATCTATAAACTAAACTGTACAAAACCAAAACAAAAACCACAAACAAACAAACCAAACTCACAAACTTTTCAACCTGAGAAAACAAACCCCAAAGCTGCAGCCCCGTTTTTCTTCACAAGAGGAAGAGCTGAGCAGCTTGAAATTCTGTATTGTACTCCTCAGCATACGATTTGCTTTTCAAGATTAATTAAAGCACCTGGCTGGTCAGCTTAAGGGCTGGTTGAAACTCAAGAGGTTGGTCCTCTCCCTTGTGCCAACAGCAGCTTTCCTGGAGGTTGATGGTAACAGCCCCGTCCTGACAAGACTGAAAACCACCTCTGAGCAAAGCATGTGGCTCAGCTTCACTGCAGGGCCCCACCAAGCCGTGCCACGGCTTGCAGGAGCACGCAAGCGTGAATCACGGTACCACAGCTTAAGTACAGTGGTTGTGTAAGTGAGGTTGGAGATCAATGGATGAACGTTATGGGCCAATTCTGATAGAAATACACAGACATATTGCTACATCTGTTGTATCATGGACCTAATTCTGCAACCATCTGGTCATGAGGGTAACTCTCTGAAGACAACGGTAACACCATATTCTTTTACCCTTCCCTAGATTCTTCTGTTGCCATTGAGGCTACATGCTCGCTGCCAGAATTTTAGTAGGGCGGTGGATGTTGGTTTATATTTTCATCCAGTTTCAAGATGAATTACTGCCCCAAAATGTATTTTAGGGATTTGTTTGGTATGTTTTAAAGACAATCAATACACACTCCCCTAAAACATTTCTTCTTTTTTACTGAGACTCTGATATGCCAGAATTTGATTTCTATTTCCAAAATGTGCATGTGTTCAAACTCTATTCAAACACTGTTTCAATTTAGAAGTACAACATACAAACATGGAGAAACAAAGAGAGAACATCTGCTCAATCTGTCACTTACTAATTCTGCGAAGCTGCTAAGAGAGAGCACTTTTCTATGGCAACTGTAACTCATTGCTCTTATTTGAACTATTCTCCACTGATTTATGTTTTTCTTTATACATTTTCAAATTCATTCACATTCAACACATTCACAATCACACATAACATTGATATTAAACTCAACACTGAGGTTGCACATTTATTTGACTATATATTATTTATTTTTTTTAGAGGTATTAAACCTATGCTTTAGCAAAATTCCCTGTATGTGAGTTTATACTGCCAGTGAGCTCTACGTTATGAAGTCTCCTAGTAGACCAGTCACTGAATTTATCAAGTTAAAACTCCTGTTAAACAGAAGTCACTTCGCCAGTCACTTGTTGCTTCAGTCAGATGCCTTAGCTTATAAGAAATGGCCTATTCCATAAATCCATCTGGCTGCATCTGGAAGTGACACTTCACAGAATAAGAATTATTAATCAAAAAGCCCAACTTTTTTTTTGTTAATATTTATATAAGGGTATACATGCATCGAGGGCACAGATCAAGTAAGCCACAGGCTGCAACAGACCCTGCAAATATATACAGTTAATACTAAAACAACAAGATCTCAAACATTAATAAATGTTAGCATTAATGTTACTTTTCAGACTTGATCCAACCTCCTCTTTGTGTAAGTGAAACTGGGTCTCTTAGTAGATACATTATGATATTCACATTCCATTCACTGTAATATTTCTTCCTCTTATGTATGGCCTCATTCAGGAAAGCATTTAAAAGTGGGCTTAGTTTTAAGTATATACTTACCTTTCAGCATACAGTTAATTGTGATTTGAAATTCAGGGCTTGGCACCTAAACCTTATTTGCCACATGGTGTCTTAAATGTGCACTGGCTATCAAATTCCCAAATCTCCACACTGCAGAGAGTCCAGTGAGGGGCCACCCAGGTGCTGCAGGACCCAGAGCATCTCTGCTATGAGGAGAGACCAGGGGAGCTGAGGCTGCTCATCCAGACACGGCTCTGGGCTACTAGCTCTGGGTGGCCCTGCCTGAGCAGGGGGCTGGACCAGGTGATGTGGAGAGGCCTCTTCCAACCTCAGCCGGCCTGTGATTACTTAATTTCTCTTTTCCTTTGTTTTTCCCCCCCTCAGATTTTCTTTTCTTCTCTTCTTTTTTTATTCTTTACCTGAAGTCTCTCAAACCCTTTCATACCTTTGGTTATTTCTTAGGCCGTATTATTACTTTTTTTTTCTTTTTTACTGTTTGATTCATCATATTGAACTTTAAGATCTTAATTATTGCTATTGCCTTTGGCAACCATACATTATCTTTGAATGATTTCTTTTTACTTTTTAATGTTCTTTCTCTGCTCCATATCATTTGATTTTTCTCTTTTCCTTCCACACAGTCCTCAGCTGCTCACAATACATTAACAGTGCAGGACTCCTGGTCAAACTGCCCATTATCAAGGTGGCTTCCCCATTCCTGGAAACAGGACAGGCAGTTCTGAAAGGAGACTGAGGGGAGACTGAGGTTATGCTTACCCAATGCTCAATCGAGGTCTGCATAACCAGCCTTTGAGGACACATTCACCAGTTCACTTCAATGTCTCTTTTGAGCTCTCCTTTGACATCCTTTTCACATTAGAGTGCCTTATTAAAGCACGTGGATCACTGAAACATAATCCTGACATATTTTGCCAGAAATCTCTTCCTCACACTTGTAGGGACCAGATGAAACAAAACATTTCTGCAGTGGTAGCAAAATTTATCAGAAATACCTATTTTCTGAGATGCAGTATAGAAAAAAAATGCAGAGAACAGGATAAAACCAGCTTGTCTAGAGCACCTGTGCTCCTTCCAAGAAAGAGGAATCACACTTCGGCATACTACCCTTTGGAAGTAGTCCTGAAGATGCAGGGAAGTGACTATCAGCTAGTTCCACTGATGCTCCAGCCGATATCATATTTCTGTCTCGCCTATAATTTACCCATTGCTCTACCTTATATTCATAGAGAAGGAAAAACTCTGAATGATAACAATTTTTAGTGTTTGTCTAGAAATGCAATTTGTCTGAATCATTTCGCAGGAGAAGGCAAATTTATATAAATTTCAATTTTTCATTTGAATCTCACGCAATCATTACTCTCACAGTGAATAAACATTAAATTGTAGTGAACATTATCAAAAAGCTAGAAAAATTCTGCTGAACTGACATCAAGACCAGGACGAGACTTTACAGGAAGGGACAGTATAGTTCTTTGCTAAATAGGCTATAAAGCAGGTACTGATCTTGGAAGTAGGAAATACAATTTAATCTGAGGAAACTACAATTACTTTAACTGCGGGAAGGTTCCAGTGCTTGAGCAAGTTTCCTGCACAGTCACTATGACACTGAAGCCACTGCCTTACACAAGGAAGCCATCAGGGTGTTACTGTGCTGTATCATTACATGCCCTGACTGCCTGCAATTCCCCTTTTTCCTCCCCTGGGAAAAACAACACTGCTCTTTCCAACTTTGCAGAACAGCTAACTAAAAGATACACCACCAGGTCCCAGGTCTCCATCTAAACTGGACTTCCTGGAGCTCGAGCCACAGGAACAAAAATTGCTCTGGAGGGGGAAAAAAAAAAGCCAAAAGCAGAAAGCTGGGAGAACTTCAAAGCAAGTGGAACTGGAAACACCCCATCAGGTGGGCAGGGGATACAAGGACACAGGGGTGCGAGGGTGGAGAACAGTTTACAAACCCATCAGGTGTCTGAGAACAGCAGCAGGCTTCTCCATGTCCTTTGCTAAACACAAGTCTACCACAAGTTACATTTAGTAGGCAACGTAAGGGCATTATGTCAGAATTCCGAATCTATAGCAGAGCAGTATTTTAATTAAGAATGGTGTGAACTGGAAGGAAGGAAGATCAAATCCAAGCGTGTTTCAAGATACAATTCTTTGCAAGCCCTAATACGACTTCATTTTAACCATCAGCAATAGTTTCTCCTAATGCACCTAAGCATTTTCTAACTGAACAACACATTCCCATCAACTGAATCTAAGTAAGTCAAATTGTAACCCTAGTAAACTGTGTATAAGTGAGAATTTGATAGTTATAATATGTTACTACTTGGTTTTGACTTCTGAATAATACATTAATGAAATGATTCCTGAATGCTTACAAAAGCACACAGTAAGCCCCATATGATTTCTTCACAGAACCATATAGATAATGAGCACGTACTGCAAAATGCTGTCTAAAATGATAATACATCTATATCCTGAATGCTTTAGGAAATGCAATAATGAACTTGCTTGAAGGAAAAAAAATTACCTGAACCACAACCATGTATTTTCCTGTTATTAACAGATAAAACGAAGGGTAACAAAGAGTTTCCCTCTTGGAGCACCTTGTACATGAGATCTCAATCACTAAACCTAATCAAAGCTTCTATAATAACTCAGAAAATTAATATAGATTAAACATGACAAGCTGGGAATACCGGGACACAGAAGACAGACCTTCTAAGATCACATGCCAGAAGGCTGTTACAAGTTACTATTCTATTCTAAGGATGGAGGCCAAAGTTTTCCTAATCCCAGGCTTTTTCAGACATACCAATCACTATCCCCAGTGTCCCTGCTTCACTGGAGACTAAAAAAAAGAGGGAAAAAACCTCTTATGGCTGTGGACTGCTGCACTCAGATCTGGAAAAACAAAAGTGAAGTCAGCTTCCCAGTGACCTGTACCCTCTTGCAACATGTTTTTAGCTATATGTTGCCAATTCTTTCATGTCAAGACATGGTCCCCATTTCCTTCACTATGATTTTGATATGTACCCTGCTAAGGCCTACTTTAGTTGTCATCCAGCTCGTGCTGGAACACTGAAGCAATTGTGTGTTTTCACAATACACATAAAAACCATCAGATGAATAAATGCCACCATTCAGACTTAAAGAAAAATAAGAGAAGAGATGGCATTTTCTTGACCTCCATCCCTGGGCTTCCCCCCCCTTTCAAATACTTCCCACTCACTAGAGAATTCAAGTGAAAATCTATCCCATGATTCACATTCCATCCTACTCATATTGCCAGTGTTAGAAGTGTTTCAGTTGTTCTGCAAAGGGCATTGCCAGAATTAAGTACATCAAGCCAAACAGAGTTCTGATCATTAGGCATTAAGACCTATTATTTCTGGGGTACTGTAATACTTTGTCAGAGCTGTGTCTGTACAGTTGCATTTGCAATTGCTTTGAGTGGATACTCACTAAAGAAAAGTGATTGGAAAAAATGGTCCTGAAGTTGTGAGCTTCTTTTCACACGTTCTGCAATTTTCCTGTCTTGAACAACACACAAGTCATTAAAACCTAACTGATGAAAATTAGAGGCTTCCTTTACCCGTTAAATATTTCCTGAGCTTTTTCTAACGTGAAAGTCCATGACAACATTCCTCATATTCAGGGCTTTCAGGGGAAGATTTTCTCACAGCCAAAGTAGTTATTACAGATTTAGCATTTTAATGCACCTGAAGATTTGGAAAAGACTTGCAACTGCCTTTCAGCTGTACAGACAATCTGCTGTGATGTGCTTTCCACCTAGTTCTAGAAAGCCACAAAACAAATGAACAAAATCACCTCCAACAACTTGCTGATCAATGTTTATCACTACTGAGGCTTTGCAGAAGAAGTCCAGGGTAGGCTACAAGGATGATCAGGGGCTGCACCACCTCCTGTATGTAGACAGGCCGAGAAAGTTGGGGCTGTTCAGCCTGGAGAAGCTGCATGGAGACCTCAGAGGAGCTTCCAGTGTCTGAAGGGGGCTACAAGGATGCTGGAGAGGGACTCTTCATTAGGGACTGTAGTGACAGGACAAGGGGTGATGGGTTAAAACTTAAACAGGGAAGTTTAGATTGGATATAAGGAGGAAATTCTTTAAATATCATTAGATATATGGAAGAAGTGATGGGGGTGAGGCACTGGAACAAGTTGCCCAGAGAGCTTGTGGATGCTCCATCCCTGGCAGTGTTCAAGGCCAAGCTGGACAGAGTCTTCGATGACCTGGTTTAGTGTGTGGTGTCCCTGCCCATTTCAGGGTGTTGGAACTGGATGGTCTTAAGGTCCTTTCCAACCCAAACCATTCTGTGATTCTATGAAAAGAAAATGGCAGTTTTCCCTATAGGGAAAAATCATGCATTAGAGAGAATTCACAGCTGGAAGTCAAGTACAAATTCATCCTGATTGAAAACTTATATTCTAAATATGATTATAGATTGGTCACCTGCAATTACCTTTAAAAAAATTAAAATTTCTGATGGTGGCATGAAATGCAAATGTATCACAAAAGAAAAGATCCTCTCACTCACTTTCATTTTGCTGTGGGTCAGATCTGTAGCGTTGAAACCAGAACAGTGAAGGTGGGGAGGAAATTTCATAAAATTCCTCTAAAACAGAAGAAAATAATGAAGGTGCAAGTGATCAACTAAAGCAGTGCTTCCTAGCAAAATTATTATTTTGTAACAAAAAGACAGACAGGTGGAACATAGAGAGACCCTAATCAAGCTTTGGCTGCACTAATTTTCTCCCTAGAGTGCTGCACAGTGTCCCTGTAGTCCTCCCATGTCACCTGTCCTTGCTTCCAATGTCTGTATACTTTTCCACCTAAATTCTGGAAGAAAATCCCTGCTCAGCCAAGCCAGCCCTCTACCTCTCTGCTTGCCTTCCCATGCTTCAGTTGTCTGATCCTGCACTCTTAAGAGATGGCTTTAAAAACCAACCAGCAGCCAGTACCTTCAGAAGTGACTCCCAGGGGACCTGACCAACCAGCTCCTGCAGCAGCCCCAGATCTGCTCTTCCCATGCTCAGGGCAGAAGTTTTGCTGGCAGTTTTTCTCCTGTCACCAAGAATTTGAAACAACTACTTCATGGTCACTGAGACCAAGCCAACCACCAACCACCACGTGGGCCATGAGCCGCTCTCTCTTTACAAACAACAGACCTAGGAAGGCACTTTTCCTAGTCGGCTCCCTTAGTACCTGCACCAAGAAGATCCCTCCAGTATGCTCCAGGAATTACATGAGCCTGTTTGTGTCCACTGTATGATCTCTCAGCTGACAACTGGGAAGTTAAAGTCATCTATAAGGACAAGGGTGATTTCCTCCCAATCCATGTACTTACACACTTGGTGAGATAGGCGAGTAAAGCAGGAAGGGCTATGAACTAGCTCCAGCGTTTCTGTAAGCCCCTATCCTAGCTCAATTCCAGCATCACCTTAAGATTGCTCAGGGAATCTGCAGAGGTTTCCTAACACTCGTGTTTATACTTGGACATTACACCAAATGGCAGCATGTTCTGACAGTGTCAGAGGAAATGTATTAACTTCTCTTTGATATCTGCATGGATAAAAGCTCCCATCTTGACCTGCAAACACAGTTTTGTTACAAGCAGTTGCTAGTGTCAACGAATGGAAGTCATCCTCCAGGAAGAAACGAAACTGCTCCTTTACTGTGTTGCCCTTTCTTACTGTATTTTCCTTACACCTTTGTGTGAGATAGAGCATAAATACACAACAGTCATAGGTTTTCTCATGTATCTTTTCTGGCAGTGGTTACAGTACACATGACAGGGAGCTTTTAGCAGCTGAGGGGTTTATTTCCTTCTGATTGCAAAGCCACTTTTCCAGTTGTAATATACAACTTCATTGACAGCTTATGGCCCAGAATTCTAGTGGGTTTGTTTGTTTAGTTGTTTACTATGCTCAGTTACAGATTAACTTGTTTTGGGGTTGGGTTGGTTTTGTTAAGAAACTTCCATTGTTTCCCATTTTGTTTTTCAGTACCCCAAACTAACTCATTCACTACCTACAGATTTTTTGATCCCCTGAATTGAATGGGAAACCTTTCACTATGGAGGGATCAGAAGAAAAAGCAGTTTCCAGTAGGTAAGCTCATTTTACCTTTTTCTCTACAATTGCAAAATAAGCTTCAAAACAGCTGTGAAGATGGACGCTCTCCCTCAGACTGGGGGACTGGTCCCAAAGTGGTGGCTCATCTCCAGCCTGTGGCAAGATGCTGATAAGCATTTCATTCCTCTTGCCACAACTCTCAGTCATTTGTGAAGAGCCCACCAGCATGAATTAGGAATTCTACTCACCATGACCCACACAAATAGAAATAGAGTGTATGCACACCCGTGCTTTCCAAATGAAATTAGGTATTAATAGCTATAACAATTCTGTTATTGCTGTTTTGTCTGGGGGTTGTATTATATGCCTATTTTCCTAAATATGGGGGGGGCAGAGCTAGATGATCCTAAGGTCCTTTCCAACCCTAACTATTCTACGATTCTATGATTCTGTATGTATATAAGCATTTTATTATCTCACAAATCCCACCCAAACCTTTAAATTACTTATGGGGGTAAATGTTACAAGAGTTCAAGAACACTGGTCACAGGCACCCAGTACTTATTATCATTTTCCTGTTTATAGCAGTTGTCTAGATGTTAGCACAGCTCTTGCATTGTACTGAAACCAACAAAAAGGGGTATTCACAGATACAGCTCATTGCCTTTTGTCAGAGCAAAGCAACAGCATAGGAACTATTCATCATTCTGCTGGGGGAAAAAAGTCTAAAAATAAGTACTGTATTTTGCTAAACTGTTAGTCAGCTGGTTTTTAGCAACCTGATCACGTCCAAGACATTCAAACTCCTGTAGAAAAATAGAAGTGATGAAGACAACAATTAGTTTTACTGTACCATCCAGTACAACAAATCTTAAATAAGTACCAGGGCTATTATTGAGCATATTCATTTATTTCAAAGTACACTGATTATGAAGGACACTAATTCAGCTACCAGTTTTCATGGCACATCAGTCTGTACGAGTCTAGATGCTCTGCATGCAATTGGCCAGTGGGAATCTGTTAACCTGAAAAAGAAACTTACTTTTTTCTACATATCATCAGCTGTGCAGAAGAGATATTAAGCAGAATCCTGGCCCACCTGCGTGTTAGACCATCTCTTTCTGGTTACACACACTCATAAGGCAGAAGCAGGTTCCCCCCCTCACAACATCAAAAGCTACACCATATATTTTAACTGATTATCTCCTGGATTAAGAAATGGGTACAAACATGGGACTTCCTGATGGACAAGGAACCCACCAGACATCTTGTGAGAACCTCAGTCACTGGTTCTCTTTAGGGAGAGGTCCGCTTTGGGCCAAACTTCCTTGTCTAGGCAGCTGTCAGAGGCCAATCAAAGGCAGGGTTTCAGGTTGTAGTACAATGAAGGAGCTTTGATTGAGTCCAGCACTTAAGGAGGACAGTCTGTTATTGCAAGTCTCTTCAGCACAACCTAGGAGGGAAAGGACGATTTCACTTCTGTGGATAGAGGCTGGAAATGTGCAAACATTGCTGTGTGCCCTTTCCTTCCTTAGGAGGAACGGTCAAAGGCATCCCATCCCTGCCTGTAAAAATTCCCCATCATTTGTATGAGCACATGGACAGCACTGAATTTCTACATCAGTGGGAGGCTATACAGGATTATCCCACAAGCTGGAGAGATTTCCCTCCTGGCTGCTTTTATTTATGGGTGCTCATAGCAGCCCAGCCACTGTGAAGTGCGCCTGCAGAGTAACACTATTTGAAAAAACTCAAACACCTGATGTTTCACATGGATTACAGCTCAGTTATTATTGAGAATGACACATATGAAGGCATTTGTGCCTATACCTAGACAGAGGTGAATTCCAGAGACTGGAATTCCAGGATCACAAAAAGCCTGGCAACAATGAATTCTGACTGAACAACATGGGGGGGGGGGGGGGGGGGGGGGGAGAAGAAAAAATGAAAACATTAGGACCAAGCTGAAGTTGCAGAGGTCTGTAGTCTAAAATTACAGTCAGGTACTGCAGGGATGGATGGGCTGTGTAAGAAAATTTGGATGTCCAAGATATCCATCCAACTCTAGTGGCTGCCATACATTTATTCCCCATCATCCTAGCAAAAGTAAAACATGAGTTTACAATAAACCTATTTTTTCCCAGTAATTACTTATTAGGCTTGCCACTGCTTTCCCATCACCTTCATGGAGTTTATGCCTTCTGTATTACACCACCTGATGGAGATCCCATTAGTTCATTTAAGTCAGCACAGTCCAATGAGTATTATAAACCCATCTTGCCTACTACTTTCTTTATCCAAGAGGAAACAAGGAACGAATTTTTAAACAACAACTGACCCTGGGCCAAATGCTGTCCACTGTGTTCCGTGGACACTTGACCAGAGGCTGCTACAAACACTGCAAAAGGTAACAGGGATAGAGGCATCCCAAACACTGCTTTTTATTGGGTCTTCTGGCTCTCAAACTTGCTGAGACTCAGCCACCTCCCAGATAAGTGACCACAGAAAATAAAGCTAGAAGGAACTGTGAAAGGTTATTCTGTTTGTCTTCTTCCAGAATTCTCTTGGGTACTTCTGCACTGCTTTCTCAAATGAAATAGCTTCTTCAAATTTCCAAAGGAATCAGTACAAGTTCAGCAGGAAGAGACTACATGCAAAAACATAAATGCCCAGGCTTGCATATATGTTGTACAATGCACAACCATTATGTTTTGCTTAGCCTTCACTGTAACAAAACAAGGTGGTTAACAAATTTGGGGATGTGTTTATCTTCATTGTATTAAACAAAGCAGAGTCGTATTTCAAACATAACCTCACAGGAAAGCTCTTATGTTTACGTGCTTTAAGAGTTCTAAATCAGCTTACTTTATGTTATCCTGCTAGGGGTTTCTGTACTATGGCATTAGGCTAAGAGTAATTAGCTAGACACTGTTTCCTTGACCCAACACCCAGATGGGTGATAAAAATGATGTACTCACACTAGCAGATTTGTTAAATCTGACTGCCTCCGAGGCAGGTACTAGTAACAGACAAGACAAATAGTAAGCACAGCTAAGCAACTGCGAACGTTACGCGCTTCTGCACTTCAGGAGTGAATGCACAGCAAACCACTTTTTTCACATCCAAGTGAAAATCAGTTACTGAATTTACTGAATCACCTCCAGGTCTGCTGTTGTTTAACTACAACAGCAATGCCCCTTCTGACCAGATGATTATAACTAATTTGTTTCATTTTTGCTTATCACTCTGTGGTGTGACCATGGTTTTACAGGTAACAGAAACATGTAATTAGTCTGTGCAGAACGAGATAGTTATGTCTCTTACATAAGGATGCAGTGTAGAAAAATACAGGACCTTGAGAAGCGTAGACATAAGATAAAGCATACAGGCATCGAATGACAAAAGATGGGGCACAGGCATAGCTCTGGAGTCCCTATGACTACAAACAGCTCACAATGAACAGTTCAGAAATACAGTGCTGGAGCTGGAAAATACCGCTTTTCAAGGTTAACAAAAGAGAACAAAGAGCAAGTATTTAACCTAAGTAAAACATCAGATATATAGTAAGTTTGGACGTAATTTGAAGCTGTAGGCCAGTGAAGAGCAAGGTATACAAGTGTGTTAGCAAACATAAAAAGGTCCTGATGTGGATCCTAGAGCAAGGAAGAAAACATCAATACCAACATCATATTCCTCCTGGCAAGGGCCTCCAGATGCTGACAACTCACAGTAACACCCAGCCAGCACCAGACTGAAGCCATCAACCTTAGGACATGGAGCAGTGATGGAAGGATGGAAGGATGAACCTTCCAGCACTGCTCCAGCCCTAAGGCTAGTGGCTTCAGGCTGGTGCTGGGCGGGTGTTACTGCAACACGTGAAAGAACAAACCTTCTGTCACTAGACAAGAGAGAAAGGGGATAGAAACTAAGAATCACCAATGTAACAATTCTATCTCCATTTAACTGGAACTGGTTTTGAGAATTTTTCTGTAGAGACGTACTCTTTCTTCTTCTGTAATAACTAGATTTGAACTAATAAAGATCACTGGGTTAGACTGTTAAAATCTTAATTATTCTAATAATAAAATTCTTGGTTGTATATATAAGGTGTATTTCCCATTTGCCCACAAACAAGATTTTCAGCTCAGCATAGATGCTAAATTCTCCTATTACAGCCCAACTGCAATATAAGACACCAACTTTTCCCGATTTCTTGTCCCTTCACTCCACTCTAAAGAGCCAAATAATTATAAAAACTGTCTCAGCTTCACTGGTGTACATTGACAAACTCTGACAAATTTGCTAGACCAGAGTTGAGGTGACATTCTACCCAAGCTATTGTAAGCATGAAAATACTTATGTTGATACTCTATCTTACTATTCCAATAACATTATGAAAAACAGTATGCCAAAGAGAAGCTACACAGGAAAAATGAACCACCACCACAAATGCATCTACCAATTTAGAGGGACGTCTTTAAGAATTTCTTCTAAATGCCAAAGGTCTGCAGAGGTTGGTGAAAAAAAAAACCATATTTTTAAATTTGTACTGATGCTGGTAAGAAATAACTCCATGCGTCTGTAAGTACCCATCTTCCTTCTGAAGCACAGGAGTGCACCCTTCCAGTCAAAGCCTGTGAGAAATCCTAGATGGTGGACAGCAGGCAGAAGCCCAATCACAGCAAAGGAGCCAAGCAAGTCCTGGAATATGCTTCAAAGCTCTGCCTTCCAAGCAAGTTCTGATTAACTATGCCTGAAATTTGCTACTATAGCAGAGATACGTTTTGTGGCATAAAGACCACATGCAAAAATGTGGAGGACCTTGTTGCTTTCATCTCTCACGATACTGTTTTAAAAGCAGCAAAACAGCGCCAACGACATAGGTACTAAAAAACAAACAAAACTCCAACCCCAGCAACCTAAGGCACTCTCTAAAGCCCAAGACTTCTTGTTTTGCCATGAAAGGGTGGGAGCACAGCTCAACTATGACTTGGGGGAATGGGAGTGGGGAAGGGATTGGAAGTCCCTGGCACAAAAAACTTTGATTGCTTGGGGACCCAAGGCAGGAAGCTGGCTTGGACTTGAGGGAAGAAACTACTAAAAAGCTGGAGCATTTTTTTCATTTCCCAGGACTACCAGACATCTTAGCTGCTTGTGCAGCTGCAGCCGGACAAGTTCAAGGTACTGCCTGTTTATCTGCCTCCTCTCCTGTCTTCGAGATTTCCACTGGGCTTCCACAGATATGTAAACAAGTGTGCACATGAGAGAAAACCAGGCAGAACTACATTTCATTTTGGCTTTATTTTACAGGTAAGACTGTACCTGATTCTGAAAGTGAGAGAAGCTTGGAAAGAGATGGAACACCTGAGGATATGTAACTGCCAGCACACCAGAACATAAACATGCCAAAGAGGTATGAGAAAAGTGCCAAGTCTCACTTTCACACAACCATTAGTGTCTCTGCATTTGATATAAAGAGGTTTCTTTAATTTCTTTTTATCAAGTTGAGTTGTGAAAACAACTGCTTTGTGGTAAATGCACAAAATGCCAATTAATCCCAAAAGGATCAACTGTTTTTAGGGTTTGACAACCATACTGAGAAGGCAAAATGATGTGGAGACAGACTCCAGAGCGCCAAGGAACAGCAAGAGCAGGACTAAGGGAAGGCAAGTCTGGACCCCAGGATGCCTAAAACACAGGTTTTGCAATGTCCTCACACCTGTTGCACCAGAGACAGGCACACAAAGCAGCAACAGCAACATGTCCTACTGACAGCTCAGTGCTCATCAGGCAGGAAAGGACGGCAGGCCAGGTCCACCCAGGGATTCCACGTAGCACCTCGGAAACGGGACAAGGGACAGACACCTCTAGGCACACACACACACGGGACTGAAAGGCACCAGCCTGAGCTGAAGTGGAACCCTTGGTCAGAGGATAGGGGTGGAAACCCAAAGGGATACTGGTCAGGGCAATGACGACTTATTTGTGCTCTTGGCACCCTGATGCAGAGAAATTTCAATGTATTCCTAAGCAGAAGGATTCACCAACTCTGACAAAACTACCAAGTTATGGTACATGTATGTAAAGCCTTGTTTTGGTAACACAGGGAGTTCTACTAAAAGGAGGGTGGTTGAGCTTTATCGTCACCTGATTGACAATTCCATTACACAATCACACTTTCCTTTGTATCCCAAAGAAAATTTGTATCACATAGAAACTGATCCAATCCATCTGACAGAGGACTCTGTGAAGGTTAGACTTCATTTCAGTACTAAATTGTATGGTAGCAGAGAGAATTTCCCCTCAATTATGCATTAACATCCTGCTTGTTAAAAAGACGTAACAACGTATGTAGACACAAAGAAGCCTAGCTTACTGTACTATTTCTTTTTGGGTAATGGTCATTGACAGTCATACCACTCAGCAATAAATAATCACTATGCATAACAGTTAATCTTCTTAAGTAAAGATGTTCTTATTGCATCATCCTTGCTCATGGCTGAGCAATACCTCACTCCCAAGAACGGTTCAGCTTAAGTGGGTAAGCTAAAAGCAGTACAATACTCATACCTCTAAAGGATGACAAATCAAAGCCTGGATGCTTTCACATACTCTAAAATCTTAATTGGACTAAAAACTGTAGTAATTAATTTGGCTCAAGACATACAAAGACCTACCAGACCACTACATATGCAATTTGTATTGATCAAATCCTACTGGGTTTATTGGCTATTCACTTACTGACCTGTTTCTGGTATGCAGTCCTGTTCATATTTTAAGAAGATACACTGAATCCAACTCAGCTACTTGTATTAATAAAGTAAGCACTTACTGTTGTACCAAAGCAGATGTGTGTAAATTTAACTGAGCTGTTGTTTGCATCTCATCAATCAGCTGTTGAAGACCTCTTGCAAAAACTTGGAATATGCCTAGCTTTATAAATCCAAGTCATCTCTTATAAATGTACCCCAGTATGAAATTTGAACCTCATGAATTACCTAATACGATACACATGGATTTACCAGCAGGAGCCAAGGAGGCTTTACCTGCAGCAGTGTCACAGCCAATAGCCTCCACGTCATACAGCACGGCTATGGCTGAACAGCCCATTCTCTTTAGATGGAGGATGACCTTCCTGCATGGTACATACGTGTAACTGGATGAAATTAAGACTGGGAAATGCAGGCCAAGTTAAAAGAAATAACATGTCTTGATGGGAAGTTTCGCAGTTCATCAAAAGCTCTTCCAAGGAAAACAGAAGAACCTCCCCATCTTGAGAAAATAAACAAAGAGAATTCATTTTAGTAAAATAAATAAATGACATGATCACTTCACAGAAGTGATTAAGAATCCCAGTTATAGATTCAAGTTTTGGTTGCAACCACTACTGGCAGAAGAAACAACAGGAAAGTAGTTCTTCCTACAGGGGATCCAAATATGCAGCTATTAAAAAAAAAAAAAAGTAAGCTAGCTAAATTTGAGTTGAAAGTAATAAAATTTGGCAATTGTATATATGCAATACTGTTTCTTAAAATAGTGATAAAAGCTTTCTTTAAAGACAACATCGTCACCCACTGGGACTTCGGTGATTTGTAATATAACAACTGGACTGTGGTTCACTGCTATAGAAAATTGCTTATGGTACAATCACTGCTAAGAGCCTGATTCTGCAATGAAGTCAAAAAGAAATTTACCATTTATTTCAACAGTCACATGACAGCCCTCAGTATTGCAGCTACATGAATGAAAACACTACTTTGGTTAAAAAAAAAACCTCTCACATAATCAGCTATAATGAGAAAAAGAAATAATTCCTTCGCCTCCTTAGCTTCAGTGGCAACCTTCCGACTGGGAAAGAGCTTTGGTTTTTCTCATTTGGAAATCCCCTGCCAAAGAGAGAGGCCTCAATAAAGTACATGTCATTGCTCTTGACAAAACCTTTCTATTTTACAAATGTCAAGGAAAAACCTGATGCAAGCCCTGGATGCAGCCTACAGCCATCCTGACGAAGACCAAACTTCAGGAAACACCCAAAAGCTTGTTTTCAAAGATGAATTTATGATCCTTCTCACACATGCATGTGGACAGAGGAACTAAAACTGAGAGGGTTTACCTCCAAATTCTATGGGCTTACCAAAACCTTTCTCAGAGCCAGATCACTTGAGCAGTCAGTCACCCAGTCTACCATGCCAGGCTGCCAGCACAGTCCAACTTATAAGGAGCAGTCGTCCAACGGGATACTTGGTACTCACATCAAAATATGAGTTAGTTACAAACCTGTCCACAGAGCCTTTTGTCAGCCGTGGGCTTGACTCATCTCTTCTGAAAAGTCAGAATGATGCGACAAGTTAAAAGACCAAAACTTTGGGGAAGAATTTGCCTTTGTAATTTATAAATGTTGAACCTCTGAGGAATCCTTCAGATTCCAAGAAGAAAAGTTTAGTACACCTCAGAAAAATACACCTGTGCACTAATAAATAACCAGTTACAAAGTCAAGAGAATAACAGCAAGTGAGTAAGGAAAGGAAAACCTTATTATGTTTGCTGAATTTGGAAATGCTGCACTTCCCTTCTGTAAGTCTTTACCATTATGTGATCCAATTGGGAAAAAAAAAAAGCTGAATTCAAGCTTTGCTTTCTTGTACAAGACCAGGGCAAGTGCTTGAGATGTAGTAACACAACACATGCTACCACAAACAAAATCCACACGTGCTAATGAGATACCGGGAAGTAAAGACAGTGATGCTACAAAACAGCCAGAACAGCAGGAATCCTAGTCAGCTACATTCCAGACACATCACCCTTCTCCCTTAAGTTGAATAGAGGATCACCCTTTCTTACCTGAGTAACATGCTTTGAAAAGTGAAGTCCAAAAATAATTGTATTATGATGTTACAACACTGAGTACTTCCTGTCACGACTTTCTTACCAGAGCATCCGTACTTACAAATGGCAAATCTGGAAGCATGCACAGTACTGAGTGAACTCTATTTAAAATGTATTTTCCCTTCCTGAATCCTGCATTCCTGCTCTTCTTTCAAGAGGATGCTTCCATGCCTCCTCTACCATCAGACCATGAGTTTCTGTGGTCCAAGGCCTACCGCCTCTGCAGTAAGCTGCAAACCCATTTGAATTCCACAGGGGTAGGCACAGGTTCTCTCTGAAGTTAAACCACCACAGACGCACCTGTTTAGATTTCACCTTTGAAACACCCCACTTTCTTTATGGCTTGTCCCCTTTTCCTTTTGTGAGGAAGCCAAGCTGTGAATTTCCCTTCAGCCAGAGCAAGGCTCAAACCACAGAGATGAATTACAAAACAGAGTTTACCACGAGCTGTAAACACAGCACAGTGCGTGCCCGTGGCACCAAAAGGCAGAGGCTGCTCTGCCGGGCAGTCTCGCCCGTGTGTCACCGGGCTGGTTATCAAGGTCCCCGGGGCGCTCAGAGGAGCTGCCTCGTTCCCTCCTTCCCTGCCCCCCCTGTTCCCGGGGGGCTGCTCACTCCGCAGGCTTGTTTTGCCACAGAAATCTCGCGCACGCTGGAAGAGGAAATCGGTTCTGTTCCGACACCTTCACACAGGGCAGGGAGCTCCGCAAGCCCCGTGCTCGCTGCCGCAACCGCACCGGCTTCCACGGAGCGCCCGCCGAGGTGAAGCCCTGCCCCGGTGACCTTCCCCGGACCCAGCTGCGAGCAGCCGTGCACCCCGCGAGCACCGCGGCTCGGCCCCCGCCCCGCACAACGGCCGCCGCGGCCTGGCCTGGCGCCGCCGAGCCCCGCACGACTAACGGGCGGCACGGCCCTGCCGCCGCCGCGCACCTGCCGCCCGGCGGCCTCCCCTCCTGCCCGCCCTCCCTCCCGGCTCCGGGCCCCGCAGCCCTCTTCGCCCCACAGCTCGGACAAAGCGGCCGCAACGCACCTGCTCCCGAGGCCGGGGGGCTGGCGGAGATCTTCGCCATGCGCGCCCCCATCCCTTTGCCGCTGGCTCCCCTCCGCTCCCGGCCGCCCCGGGCTGTACGAGCTCCCGCCTGCGAGGGGTCCCTGCGCCCACCACCCGCTGAGGGACACAAACTCCGCCGCCGCCGCGCGCTGGCTGCATCCGCAGCGCAACCAGGCCGGAGCGAGGCACTGGGGCCCGCGGCCCCCGCCCGCCAGCACCGTCACCCGCCCCGCCTTGCCCCCGCGCCGGGCGCTCACCGTAGAGAGGCGCGGAGGCTTCTCCCTTCCTGGCCATCGTCTCCCGGTGCCCCCGCGCCGGCACGGCCTGGGGCCCGGGGCCGCCGCCCGCCGCTCAGCGCGCCCTTTGTTGCCGTGAAGGCATGAGAGGCGGCAGCAGCCGGGCAGACCCCGCTCCGCTCGGCTCGCCTCAGAACACCGCCCGCGCTAAACCGCCCGTCCCGACGGCTCCGCAGCTGACGCCTGCGCCGAGTCCGCGGGGGCGGTGCCCGAGCCGTGGGGTGTGGGAGGGAGCAGCGGCATCGCGCCGGGGGCGGGGAGGGGGACGGGAGGCGGACGGGACGGGCCCGGCCCGTGCGGACACAACGCGGGCAGCTGCCGGCGGCGAGCGCCGTACCGTACCTGGCGGGCTCCGCGACGGGGAAGTCTCCATCCCGGTCACTGCCCCCCGGAACGTGACCGCCAGCAGCTGGAGCGACCCCGGCACCGTGACCCCGTCAAGGGGGACGCTCTCCCCGTCCCCACCCGCGCCCCGAGGCTCAGTGGCGGGTCGGGAGCAGGCAGCCGGTCCTGAAGCCCTTCGCCGGCCGCCCTAGCCC
Organism: Pezoporus occidentalis; assembly: GCF_034315485.1. Classification (NCBI taxonomy): domain Eukaryota; kingdom Metazoa; phylum Chordata; class Aves; order Psittaciformes; family Psittacidae; genus Pezoporus; species Pezoporus occidentalis. Next base: position 52,202 of record NW_026915737.1, read on the forward strand.
CGCCGCCGCGGGGGGAACCTTGGAAAGCGCCTCCCGCCGCTCCCGGCGGAGCTGTCCGGGCCTCCCGTGCTGAGCCGAGCCGAGCCGAGCCGAGCCCCGCCGCGGAGAAGGACCCGGGGACTGATCGGCGGGCCAAGCATCTCCCGTCCCCTCCCCCCCCCCCCCCTTCACCAGGAGGAACCGCAACACTTTGGTCCGGGCTTGATAGGAGCATTCCCATGATCCCGTCAAAGTACAGCTTCGGTGCTGACAAATACAGATGCTGGCTATAAACTTCAGTTGTCAGCCTCTTCCCTGTGAGGCAATGGCCACTTAGAGCGCAGTTTGATTGCTGACAGTGACGGCCCAAATCATTGCTGCAGCAAAAGGACACTACATTGAGATGTCACACTATGATTTAGTCTGTTGCTGGGGAAACATCAGAAAGTCCAACACAAGATGCAAAATCTTGTCTTGAAAAAAAATTGAACTAACCCCTTGTAATATTTGACAGAAGATGTAGGCCATCATTTACATGTTTACACAGGAGCAATTTGAGAGAAAAGTACTCCAAGTCTTGCAAATAAAGGTAACTTTTCAAAAGCTGGCTTACGAACCTCAAAAGCACACAAGTATTTTATTTATGGCTAAATTAATATGCATAGATCATGAAAGATGCTAATATGCTGGTACTGAAACATGAACCAATCACACATATATCAGAGGCAGTGAGGGTGTGTGCCTCATCCAGTCAGTGCAGCACCAGGTCTTACAGAGCCAGCTGCCTTTGCTAGGTTTAAGGAAACCAAACCAGGCACATGTCACACCTTATCCATCCCTACAGAGGTCTCAGTTCAGTTCAGGCCAGTTGCTCTCGTACTTACTTCAGTTCACATATGCAGCTTTGTCTGCTAGTACTGGAAGTACTTGGGTGCAGTTATTTCCCTTCTGAATTCAATTGGGAGGATTTATTTGTCTTTATAACTTTTAAAATGAGTAGTTGCTTCTTCCAGCTACCCTGTTTCATCAGAATACTACCCAGGCAGAGGTTAATGCATTCTGTGCATCCATGGTGGTTCACAAAGGTAAACTGGAGCTCTTTCCTAAACCTAGTCCACCTACCCTCTTAAGCCACTTCCCTGGTCTAGCTACCCAAGATACCTGTCACTGTTCTGGGAAAAAGATCCAAAGAGCAAACACCTCCTGTATCAAAGGGATGACATACTTTGCTATCTAGAGAAATCCTTATTTCATCTCAGTGTTGATGACAATTCAGACAATCTCACCTACAGAAAGAAGAGCTTCTTGTGTTAGAGATTGAGTCAAACAGGAGAAAAGCTGTGTAGGACAGCTCTGTAAGCACCAGGGTCGTGGGTTGTCTTCTAGCTCATTCTGATGAGGCACTGCAACCTGTAAAGCAGGGCAGGATGGGATTTGCTGGTCAGAGCTGAAGTTGAATTATCAGGAAGCATCAGTACTACCCTACAGCTCAGTACTACTCCGTTCCCTTGGTGCAGAGCAGTATCTGCATATAGCCTACTTTCAAGAACGGATATTGGAATCTCAACAAACTGAACCATAAAAGCCATAGGTAATGGAGTTTATATAGCTAGTCCTACCAATACATATATAAACAATATATATATGTCTATATCATAAGTAGTATATATAACATACTGTTGCCTCTATTGTGTGTGCATATATTTTTGTGTATATACAACATTATACAGACTATGTAATACAGTATTTATATATTGTAGGCAACATATGGTATATTTAACATATATGCTATATAGAATATATGCGTATGTTATATGCATTATATATAACAGAACATATATGTTCTACATGTACGTTCTGCATAGATATATATATGGGCTATGGCTAACAACCAGAAATGAGATTTTACTTACTCAGCGTTTCTAATTTCTAGGGAGAGAAAACCCTCACATGCATTCAAGGAATTTTTTTTTCTTTTCACTAGGGTTTATAGGCCAATATAAAATCAGGATTCTTAGATTTTTTCAAAATAATAAAATCATACATAATATTAAGAAGTTAGTTTGGAATCCTCCAGGATAAGAAGTATCTTTTGACTTGGTTCTAACCATCAGAACCAAGGAATAACTGAAAAATACACTAAAAAAGAAAGAAAGTACTTGCAAATAAGAATTCAATAGGTTAGAATAGTGCTAAAAATACATGAGTTAGAGTTTTTCTGGTAGATAGAAGGCTATGTAAAGACACTGCTTTGAGACATAGCAGATCATCTTTGCATATTCATATTTTTCTGAAGGGCCTGAGAAATGGTGAAAGGAAGCCAGCACGTCCAGGCAGAATGAAAAGGGCAGTTGGAGGAATCATTTGGTAAGTTAAAGCTGTGCTCAAATGAGCAAATGACAAAGGATCACACAAGTTGGCAGGTTAAATGTGAAAGCACACTAAAGCAGGCCAAAAAAAGAGTTTGAGCGTTAATTTGCAAGAAGTGCGGACACTAAAAATAATCCTCTTTTTAAAAGCCAAGAGCAGGAAGAGCACATGCAGGGCAGATCTGGTATTCCCCTCAAGCCTCCTATGCACATACAGACTTGAGGGTGATAGACATTTCTGAAAGTTTTGAACATATTTCTGATGAAAATCCAGAAAAGTGGAGACCGATAAACCTCCCCTCTGCATGCTGCAGAGGAAGCTACAATCATGTAGACAGGTTTGGAACATATGATATATTGGGAAGTACATTTTTTGTAAAGACAAGTCAGGGCTCACAGAACTACTGGAGGCATCCCAGTGAGTCAGCAGGTGTGAGGATGCAGAATACAGCAGGTCTTCAGGTTATCTGGATTTCTGAAAACATTTTTTGAAAACAAGGTGCCTCATCAAAAAGTCTTAAATAAATTGAGCCACCATAAAGAGAAAAGAAGTCTGTTTATGGCTAAAAAACGTTAAGGGGTGTTAGGAGTGGCTGTCACCACTTGCAGCTCCAGCCCAGGACCCCTGCCCAGCTGCTGGAGCCCAGGCCTGTGCCTGGAGACCCAGTGTACCTGTCCAGGAAGAGGTAGCACCTTCTCATGTGCAGGATCATCCAGCAGCAAAGCTGAGCACACGTCCTAGTGACCCACATAGGACACTGACTTGGCCAGTCACAGGCACTTCCACAGGTAAAACATTGCCTTCAGTGGTATCTATACACAGGACCCACACCACACACAAGCACTGGAAGCTACTCTTGAGCTGGCAGAGACAGGTCACTGGTGCAGGTACACACACGAGGCTCTCTGGATACACAAGAACATGTGCACATCCATGGTCCCTTTTATACCCCATTCTGCCTATTCCTCCTTTGCTCCTCCAGATGCCCTTCCCCTACACATTCCTTCATTAGTTTTCATAGCTCCAGGGATCCCTTTCCAACATTCTGGACCCTCAGGTTTTCATCCTCATCAGTTGCAAAGTCTCAGTTTGCCTATAGTTTATTGAGAGCCAGTTTGTTGCTTGTCTTTGTCAGTGTTGTGTTTGCCTGTCAAGTTTGTGTCTCCATGTTCTGTTTATGGCTTCCCACTTTTTCTTGCTATGCCATTTGACAAGAGACTTGGTCAGACAGTCCTACTGAAATAAATGTCCCCATACCCATTAGGGCGACTGAGCGGGTTTATGTCTCATCACTGCCTACCTTACCATTTGTCAGTCATGTCTGTGTCTTCTCTATGTTCTTGTTTATGGCTTCCTCCTTTTCTTCTTCCCCCATTTTGCATTGAGGTTCTTGACCAGATACCCCCAAAGGGTCAGACACTTCCACACCCCACAAACTTAACATCACTTAAAACTGATTCTAAAGTTCTATATGTTCCATTTTGTGATTTTGTGCCCCCTTTGTCTCACTTTACAGAAATCTTTCAAAAACCTTTTAAGACTAAACAATACTGTGTTACAGTGATGGGGTCCCCCAGGGAATCTCAAAGACTAATGTGCCAGGACCATTGCTGTTCCAGGCACTCATCAGTGATCTGATAAGTGAGAGGAACACTGCAGTGGGAAATTTTGCTGCCAATGGTTATGGGACTGAAATAATTTCAGATAAGGTCAGGGCAGATAAATGTAAAATGATACAGACAAGGGGTGCAGAGAAACACTCGTACACAAATATGAGCTTTGAGTTGACAATTACAACCCAGGAATTGTATTTTGTTATCATAGATAATATATGAAAATTTTCATTTCAGTATTCAGAGGTAGTAAAAAAACCAAAAAAGAACCAGACAAAAAGAAAGTAACAGAAAAGGAGAACAGAACTAATACTCTCATTTTTATGTAAGAACATGAGCCACTTTATGATTCTGATTATTTTGCCACAAAACAATGACATTGTAGAAAGTACTCAAAGAAGATTATTCAGCTTGGAAAAAAAATAGCTACAGGGACATCAAAACATTTTTCCCTTAAATCACTGACACAAAGAGGATGGTTAGGGACTGACGGTCCAGTGCCTCTTCCAATTCAAGCAGTAGGAACACAAATGAAGGTAGTAGATGGCAGAAAGAAAACAAGCAAACCAAAGTGTTTCTTCATAATGTAAGAAACTAAGCTGTGGTTCCCAACACATTCAAAAGCAGCTGGTCAAGTTAATGGAAGAGACATCTATGAAGCATTATGAAATACAATAGCATCACCTCCAGCTCAGGAAGCTCCTAAACTGGAAAATTTTTAGAGGGTAGAGGTAGAAAAGGGAAGGGAAGGGAAGGGAAGCGGAGGAGAGGAGAGGGGAAAGAGGAAGGGAAAGGGGAAAGCAGAAAGGAGAATGGGGAAAGGAAAAAAGGGGAAAAGGAAAGGGAAACAGAAAGGGGAAAGGAAAGGGGACAGGAAAAAAGGAAAGGGGAAAAGGAAAGGGAAGCAGAAAGGGAAAGGGAAGCAGAAAGGGAAAAAGGAAAGGAAATCACTACATTATTGGTAAATGCTATGATCTTGATGCCTTCCCTAAGCATTCTTCATTGCAGTTCTGGTGTCCCCAACACAAGAGGGACATGGAGCTGTTAGAGCAAGTCCAGACGAGGCCACGAGGATGATCAGGGGCTGAAGCACCTCCCTTATGAAGACAGGCTGAGAAAGTTGAGGCTGTTCAGCCTGGAGAACAGAAGTTGTGTGGAGACCTCAGAGCAGCTACGAGTGTTTGAAGGGGGCTACAAGGATACTGGAGAGGGACTCTTAATCAGGGACTGTAGTGATAGGACAAGGGGCAATGGGTTCAAACTTAAACCTATCTTAATCAAGTTAGATACAAGGAAGAAGTTATTCACTGTGAGGGTGGTGAGGCAATGGAACAGGGCGCCCAGAGAAGCTGTGCCTGCCCCATCCCTGGCAGTGTTCAAGGCCAGGTTGGACAGGGGTTGGAGCAACCTGCTCTAACGGAAGGTGTCCATGCCCATGGCAGGGGACCAAAACTGAGTGAGCTTTAAGGTCCCTTCCAACCAAAGTGGCTGGGATTCTGTGATTATTGAATTCTGTCTTCAGTATGTGGGCACAAGTTCTGTCAGCTGTTATGGAAATTGAACTCGTCATTTAAGGCAGAACTTACTTTGTGTTTTGTCATTTGCTGCACTTGCTAAAATAATTATACAGGTTTTACTATAAAATTAACGTCTATATTGTATCTTACATCGATACCCATTTACATGGTTAAGTTCTTGTATGCCATTAAATGTTAGCATTGGTATGGCCTTGCATAGTCACAACTGACATTTTGTAATATAAACGTTTATTGTAATCCCGCCTACAAAGGTCTTTCTGCGGCGCCCCCTCCTGTCACTGTGCCATTAAAGCTCTGCTTATGTGGAACTCGCCGTTAACATCGGGGGGGGTTGCCAGAGCTATACACACTGCTTTGGCAAAACACCTTTTTAATGACTTTACTGCTCTGGTACCTAACCTACAAGCATAAATACGTTTAGGAGATTGCAACTGGGTATTTATTAATACATGATTCAACAAGAAGAAATGTACCAAACCACATAGCCTCAAGATATTTTTAGCTGCTGAAGTGCCTGCTGCAGCACATTTCAATATGATAACTGAAATTGATTAAGCGCTAAAATGGCCTAGATTCTTCTTTTTTTTTTTTTCACATGGACAGGCCTTACCTCACTTTACTATTTCAATGATGAACTTGTCTCTATTTCACACAACTAAAAGCCATCGCTGTCTGGGTAAAGCAGTTAGTCCTGAAAAATTTTAAAGGAAATTTCAATATACTTGGAAAAAGATAGGACAGGTGATCTTTAAGGCATGGTTCAAAAGCCACTTTCTGGGCTTTCCACTGACCTTTTGCATCTTCAGAGGTCAAAATCATTACAAGATGCAACTGAATGGTTTTTATTTGTTCTCAAGCCCTGTACACCTGTGCTTTCTTTTTCTTTATAGTTCATGTTAGATAGTCACAGAAATGTAACTCAGTGTGGTTTTATTATACTAAGAATAAAATACTTGATATGTTTATATATAATAGTCAAAATAAAAGCCTCCAAAACTTTGAGCAGATATGGCTTTGTAATTAAAAAGACTGAAAATTTGAAATTAAGTTTGTGATATGCAGGAATCAAACAAGCTAAAAATATACTTGAAGATGTTTTAATACAAACATCATATTATCTTCCTTTTTAGGTAATTCAAAGCTTCCCATATAGGCATCTTCCTTTTTTTTTTTCCCTCCCTTTTCCCAGATACATTTATTGCTTTAAAAACCTTAAAAAAGCTAAAACAATTTAAAAAAATTATCCCCCTCAAAAAAACCACCCCCCCCCAAAAAAAAAACAAGCCCAACAAGACAAACGGTGCATTATACAATTTCTACTGTAGTAAAAGTGATCAGAGGAGTAAGAAATGTGACAGAGTACTAAAGTTTTGAGAAGATAAAAATACAGATGCTGTATTTCTTGCTTCTCTGAGAAAGGCTAAAAACGCTGGATGCACCTAACCGGAACTTCCATCTATTGTCACTCCTTATGTAACTAACTCTGAGCCTCAAAGTTGAAGTGGTTCAGGCTTTGACAGAGAACCTTGCCATCTTTCATACCCCTCTCTTCCCAAAAACTTAGCAGACATGGACCACTGGGTGGAGGTCACCAGTGCTTTTAATTTTCTGTCCAGACTAGCTGGATAAAAGCTCTGTTGGCAAGATATTGTCAAAAACAATCTCGTTCATCTACCTAAGATGTGAAGAGAGGTAGTGCAAAAATGACTGAAGGGAGTGAAGAAACGTGAGCAAGGGTATGGCTTCATTAGCTGCATTAACCAGCGACCTTAATCAAGACTTGGTTCTAGTACCTTATCACAGTTGCTCCTGTCAGTTAGCAGAAATGCCCTTGAATACCGATCTTGGCTCCATGCACTCTTTCCCTTCTTCTTTCTTTAACCTCTACAACACTGCAGGAGATAACAGATAGTTAGGAGCTTTTTAATAGAGAGGCTTGCATCCAGAAATTACTTAGACACCTGTCTTCAGAGGCAAGCAGCAAACTTGCAAAGGTGCTTCTAGTGCAAGGCAAGCCTGGAGAACAGCAAATGTTCCAGTTTGTTCCTGGCTCAGTTTCCTCAGCTGGACAGTTTCAGACAACTATCTTCCCAGGCTCTATCTACACAAACAGTTCAGTTCAGGTAAGGAGTGTAGTTCTGAGGGGAATCTCCCAATTGTCCCCACTTACTGAACATTATTTCATTCACAGAGAGATTTCAAAGCATATTAACTGAATTTTGGATGAAACTATCTGGAAGACCTGATCTAGGAGTGCACCTAATGTGCCCCAACGACACACTAGTAGGTACTTTGTGTAGCTCAAAGCAAAAATCCTACAAAACACTTATCATGTCTTGAATACAAGCATTTCACACTATAAATCCAACAGTATTGGTCTGCATTACTTCCTAATGTCCATATTCCCTCAGTGGACTGATTTACTCAATCTCTCAGCTTTACAGATGTCCTGAACCCCATTCCAAGCTGTCTCTTCACCACAGTGCAAAAAAAGAGCTTATTTACTTACTGAAGGGTTATGGATCCTAATCTCAAAGGTATCTAGAAATAAGGTCTCAAGTCTGAGCACGACAGTATTTAAATCTCTTCCTGCAGCTAGCAAATACACTCAGTGTCTAATATCCCTACAGGTATCCAAGCACTTGACTCAGTCATACTACCTGTGACACCAGCTTTTCATACAGATTCTGAATCCATCAACCAATCTTTAGAATTGTGTGTGTGTAATCCTCATTAGAATTCACATAGTAAAATCCATGCTGCATATCTAAAATTAAACTTTTACAACATTAAAATGAGATTAATATTTTTCCCTATACCTCGTCACAAGGGCTGTTGTGATGATAAATCAGATGAGTTACAGATACTAGGTATACACAAACCAAACAATTTATCAACAGAAAATGGACTGCTCAGTAATTAAACTCCAACACCATAATCAGAAACATGACCTACAGAACAGAGCCCTATATAAAATAGAACACAAAATGCAGACTTGAGTGCTGGTATTTAAAAGCCCTGCAGCCATACAATCAAGTGGTACGATGTACTTGAAACCAGATTTACAACAGGAAGAACATATAAAATTCTTCATTAAATACTTGGGCAACAAAGTTATAAATTATGCTTCTGTCTTTTACTCAACTACCTTTACAGTACAGGGCGGGGAGTGGGGAATCTACTGGTATAGGAGTTAATCACCAGCCTGTGACTGAGTCAGGTGAACACCTGGAGTCATGCCAGGATAAAGCCTACACAACATTATCATCAGCTTCCTTTTAATCAGCTGACATAGATAAGAAATAGCTCTTACACAGCATCCTACTTAAGCAATTCTTTGGTACTAAATACAAAATCAGTACTCAACTGTCAGAAACAAACCAAACAATGAAGAACTAAACATACCAAGGCAATAACTGTCCTAAAAGTATTTGGGACATCTCACTTTGAATTGTTATGCAAAATGAAACGATACCCAAAATTCAGCTTCCAGGAAATTGCTTTATGTTTTGGTAATTCTGTTAAAATCTCTTGCCATAAAAAAGTCATTCACAGACAAATTGACGTGGCTATTTGTCTTTAAAGAGTTGTTTTAATAAACCCCTAATTAACACTGCTTTATGACACTGAAGAATCATATTCAAAAGAATATATTTTGTGCACTGCACATAATTCATAAAATAAGAGCTTTTGCTTTAGCATGTGGCCAGAATTGAGAGCATTTACAAGTGCATTTTACACAACTATCAACACAGTACACATCGCTATGAGACCTCAAATTAAGAATGGTATTAAAATCCTAGAATCAACCAGGTTGGAAAAGCCCTTTAAACTCATCCAGTCCAACCGTTCCCAGCACTGCCAAGGCCACCACTGCCCCATGGCACTGAGGCCTCGTCTCCACGCTGTGTGAACACTTGCAGGGACGGTGACTGCAGCCCTGCCCTGCGCAGCCTGTTCCAATGCCTGAGCACCCTCTGGGGCAGGAATTGTTCCTCAGCTCCATCTAAACCTGCCCTGGTGCAGCTTGAGGCCGTTTCCTCTTGTCCCATCCCTTGTTCCTTGGGAGCAGAGCCCAGCCTCTCCTGGCTCCATCCTCCTGTCAGGCAGTTGTAGGGAGCCATCAGGTCCCAACCGAGCCTTCTCCAGACTGAACCCCCCAGGTCCCTCAGCCGTTCCCCATCACATTTGTGCTCCAGGCCCTGCACCAACCCCATTGCCCCTCTCTGGGCTGGCTCCGGCTCCAGCACTTCAATGTCTCTCTTGTAAAAACACAACAGAACCGGTCACGGCGGCTTTTCTTCTAAGGTGGAGGGAAGGAAAGTTGTGCGGGGCTGGAGACAGCCCAAAAGAGTCGCTATCCGAAAGGCGCACTGGCCAAGCCTTAGTCAAACCTCCTCTCCCGGTACTCGCTGGCGCTGAGTGGACATCTGCGGGGCAGCGCCTGTACCTCGGCGGCATCAACAGCCCGGGCTTCCCCCTGGCCTGGGAGCAAGCAGCAAACGCAGTGAATGAAGGTCTGTGCGGGTGGGCGGGAGACAACAACCACGCGCCGAGCAGCGCCGCCTTTCCTGCGTACCCCGAGCGCGCTGTGCCGCTTCCCCCAGCTCTTGCCCACCGCGGAGCCAGGGCAGCGGCTGGCCCAGACTCTCGGCAGCGGCGCGGAGCCACCCTCGCGGAGGCTAAACCCCTCCGGGCCTCAGCGCGGCGTAGCCGGCGGATTGCGCGGCACCGCCCCGCTGCCCCAGCGCCCCGCCTCTCCGGGCTCGGCCGGAGTCTCCGCGGCCACCGGCACCCCCGCCAAGATGTCTGCGCTGCGGGCAACCCGGGTGAGAGGTCGGGCTTGGGCCGGGGCCGGGGCCGGGGCCTGGGTCCCGGGTCCCGGGCGTGCGGCGGGGCGCTGCGGTGGTGGGGAAGGGCCGCGGGCCTAGGGAGCGCCCCGGAGCAAAGGCGGGAAGCTCCGGGGGCGTGGAGGGCGGGCGGCGGGGGGCAGGCCCGGCTCCCGCTGCCGCGACCGCCCCGTCTTGTCGGTAAGAGCCGAGGGCCGACGGCTGCCCCGGAGGGGCCGCTCGCTATTCCTGGTTACCGGCGACGTCTTGGGCGAGTCCCCGTGGTCAGCCCGGTGCCGGCCGTCCACCCGTCCGCCGCGGAGCTGTTGCACAACCGCGGGCCGCTTTGTGTGTCAAAGGTCGTGCGAAGGGACTGCGGGAAAGCCGCGGGTACTTGTGCGGCCCCCGTGTCCCGGTGGAGACCGCTGCAGCACATCGGGGCTCATAGCTCGGGGTGTTTGTACCGGGCAGTTCACGGAGCGGCATTGCCTGTGCTACTTCTTGAAAGTGTGTGTGAAGTGCAGTAGTTGTTTTTCTGAACTACCAGTGTTCTGCTGTGCGGAGCCACCAGTAACGTCCTGGTGTCAAACTAGAAAGCAACAGCTGTTCAAAGTTGCCTGGTGTGCCCCAGAGTGCTGCTCTGACAGCGTCCGTGGAGGAAGAAGTTTCCTCTGCAGCCAGCCAGTGTTTCACAGGTCATAACGCGTGCGTTCGGCAGGGGGAACGGAAGTTATTAATGCCCGTCCTAGGGCATGGGTGTTTCCAGTTCAGCCTGCTGGCGCAGTACCCCAGCTGCGGACTGCGCTTGATAACTCTCTTCATTTTTGTCCTGATGCAGAGTCAAGGTCAGCGAAAATAAACCCTATTAGAATCATCTGGCTTTTTTTCAACTTCATCTTGTCTTTTTTTCCAGATGAATTAAGGTATAATACATTCTGAAGGGTTGAGGTTTTTCAGGATAAACATTTGTTGTTCTTACTTGGTTTGTTTTTCTGTGTAGGAGTGGCAGCAGTAATGCAGAAGTTAAGAAGATACCATTTTGCAATGTCTGTGGCTTGTGAAAACTTGAACTGAATAATTTATTGCCTAGTGGAAAACACAGTGCTGAACTATTAACAAACTGCCTTGACAGTCTGTATCCAGCCATGTCCTTCCCAGCTCCTGTGCCTGGCAGAGGGCTTTCTGCATTTCTTCACCTTTCTGATTTATACGTGTTGTCAGTATCCTCTGGAAATAATTTCTACGCTGTGTTGACACCTTCTTTTGTCTGTGTTCTTCCGGTTCTTGTGGTGTGACTTTGTAACAATCTCTGCATTGCGTTCTTATTTTTAAGAGCATGTTTGTCTCTCACAACTTTATTTTGAAGCTACCTGTTGCCTCCCCAGCTGTGTACCTTTCTGGAATGTCCTTGTCTTCTACATCTTCCGGGAAAATTTTTGTACTTTTTTTGCTCTTTTATGATTTTTTTTCGATGTTACGTAGTAAATGGCTGGTCTGATAATGCTTCCCCTCCCTCTCCTGCCTAGATTTTCAGATAGCAAAATCAAGAACAAGGCTTTTCTTAGTGTTAGGCTGGTTTGGTTTTGCACAGCATTGATTTGGGTCCTTCCAGAAATTTATCTAATTAAATGTTTTTCACTTTTTGTCCAAACATTTCAGAGATTCAGAACTACTGAAGGATGAAAGAGGGTAAAAGAACTATTTAAAATCAAGACATATTTTTGCACAGAATTAAGGCATTCTGAAAATAGCTGTAGCAGGAATATTTGTGGGCACTAAGTTAAAAAAGAAAAACAAACAAACCAACCAACAAAAATCACCACTACCACCAAAAACCACAATCCACAAAACTCAAACAAACAGAACCAAACCCAAAGCAAACACACTGAAAAAAAACAATAAGTATTAGGAAAAAATAACCAACCTCAGATACTCTACTGAGTTCTGCCCTGTTTGGGGTGAAATAATCACTAAGTGTCTGTGGAAACAGCTTAGTAACAGAAAGCAGACGTGAGTCTGGAATGTTATCAAAGTATTCTTATAGATCTTGGTTAATAGGTTGTTTTTGAAGTCTTACTAAACCTGCATGTAGGTGGTAAACATTGGATAGATCATATATTCACTACTGGTCAAGAAAATCAGGTTTGATGAGTGTGTATAAATGATAGATAGATATTGCTATGTCTCTGTGAACATAAATTTTAATTGCACTTAATTATTTTTAAATAATCAGTTCTGCAACACTCGGAAGTGGATACAGCAGTTTGCTCACCTCAGTGCTGTTAAAACCTGGGATTCCTGGAATAGCTGTAAGTTCATGTGTGCTCTGCTTGCCACAGGAACAAAACTTGAGGTAGCCAAGAATTTTTTATCACTGCAGTAATTGTATTCTACTTGATGTGATGTTGTTTCTACAGAGGGATTCTACATTTAAAGTTGTGCTGCAGTCAGGCTGGTAGCTTTAGGAGATTGGAGCTGTAAAAATCTGACAACTTGTGTTCTTTTTCTCTTCAGCAGATTTTTCAGACCATTGCAGGGCATGGATGGAGGTCACATTCTAGCAAACCTGCTCAAAGTGCACATATAGGCAAACCTGGAGCTGGCTTTAGCTTCGGTAGGTATTGCAGTTTTTGAAAGAAATATAGCAATTAAGGGCAAATTGCAGAGGTAAAAGAAAAAATAATATATCACAGTTTAACATGAATTAAAAGTCAAGGTGTTTATTCAAAATAGATTTCTAGTCTTTAAAAAAAAAAAAGTTTGAAAACCAAAATTACTTTCTTCTCAGCTCAGGCAAGTCAGGTGTGTGCATAATGTTTGTAAGATTTTCTTCTTCAGACTTGTGTCTGTTTTAAGCTTTTTTGCCAAAGTGCCTTAGCTAGGAATATTACAATGTTAAAGTAGCTAAACGTTGTCATAGTTGAACATAGTTGCAAAGAAATGTTATAAGGAAATTCATCCTTGTCTTGGCATGCTATAGACGTAAAGCAAACTTAGTGGGTCAGCAGCTAGATGTTTGAAACTGAATAGCCAGGATATTTGGACAGCGTCCACCTCCTCTTCCTTCATTTAATGCGTACAGCATTCTTCTTCTTTCTTTTGGTAATACATTTTGTATTACACAGTCCTCTCTACTCTATTTTCACTATTTTGTGGATAATTTCATGAGGAGTGAGTGAGTGTATTGTAGGTGTTGATGAGAGAAGAGTGGAGGTTTTCTCCAAGGAAGATGGGAAAGCCAAGCTTTTTTGATTCCTTGAGAAGCCCAGGAAGTGGTGGTTTGGGTTGTCATGGAAGGACACTCTTGTTTTCTTTTTCCTCATAGTCTGGCAACTGGCAGAATTAAAAATAGTAGAGAATTTGTGACCTTTGTTTTTTAAATAGAACTTACTGATGAACAGAAAGAGTTCCAAGCTACTGCTCGTAAATTTGCTCTGGAGGAAATTATTCCAGTTGCTGCACAGTATGACAGAACTGGAGAGGTAAGTCTACCTTAGTGTAAGGGGAAAAATAGACTTTTATCTTAACCTGCATAAAAATTAAGGTGTTGATTGTGGTGAATCAGAAGGTGATTTTTACGTCTATTTCAGTATCCTCTTCCACTTATAAAACGGGCTTGGGAACTTGGTCTTATAAATTCACACATACCAGAAAGCTGTGGTAAGTAAACATTCTTTTTAATGTGTAAAATGAAACAAAGAAAAGGCATTAGATGAGATTTATGTGTGTAATTATGGATTCTGTATAAAATAAACAGTTGCCTACTTGGATAATCTAAATTTAATCAGTAGGCAGGTTGACACATACAAGTGTTGCTAGGTATGGATGTAATCAGGAGATAAATTAGACAGATCATGATTTAGTAATTTACAACCAGATTTTCCTAAGGTGATTACAAGTGCCTCATTTTCCTGGTGCACTATGTCAGCTGATTAGGCAGAGAAATTAGAAGGTCATATTTTGTTCTAGTCTCTGACACAGGCTGGGACAATTAGGGAGTTTATTCCAGAAGGACATTTTTTCAGTTTCGATTAGGTGCAGCACAGCAGTGCTTTGGCAGTGTTTATGAATATGAGTAACCATGGAGGTTAAGGAACAAAGAGACAAAAGGAACAATTGTGAGAGTTGGATTTATTCAGCCACAAATTCTAGAGAAACTAAAGGCTGAAATAGCTGAACTACTGCAGTATAATCACCTGATTATTAAATGAAAAATTACAAGGGGCAAATTGGACACCACTGCTTTAAAAAGTCTTCAAGGGAGATCTGGGAAAATGCATACTAGTAAGCCTCATACACCATGGAAATTAAGAGCAAGTAAGGTGAAGTACAGAAATAGTAGATAAGAGATAAACATGGTATGCTACAGTATGCTACAGAAGGGGTTTTGTGAAAGGAAACCATGCCTCGTAAAATCACTGGAGTTCTCTGAAGTAGCTAGTAAGTGTGTGAACAAGGGGATGCCTTGCCTGGTTGATACAGAATGCTTGAACTTCCAAAATGAGTTTTAAAAATCTTTAGGTTTCATAGTGGAAAAATTAGCAGCGTAGCCTTGCTGAGTCTTGTGCTACTTGTAATGTGTATAAATAAACTGTAAAAGGGTGTCAGTACTGAGATGATAGAGTTAATTGATCATACTAAGTTATTCAGTGTAGAGAAGGTGAGAGGTGCAGGAGAAGGTCATGAAACTGAGCAACTGTTAAAATTGCAAATGTAATTCAAAAAAGGAAGAGGGATGCACATGTGAAGGGAAAGAAGCGATCTGAACTTCACAGAGAAGCAGTATCTTCTGAACTAGTTACCACCTTTCAAAAAAGACATTTAGGGGTTTCTAATGTGTGATTATGTGGATGTCAGCATAATGCTCAGAAGTGGTCAAAACTGTAACATTTAGGTCAGAAGGGACCTTTAAGGGAATGAGGAAAAAAGCAGCTGACATAATTATGCTGCTGCCTGAATCTGAATTGCACTTGCCTCTAATACATTATGTAGTCAGATCCTTCTATCTTAGAAGAGTATTGTGGAAATGGAAAAGGTTCCTAAAAGGATGACAAAAATTACAAAAGGTGCATGTTCTGTGTGAGATGTAGCTTCTATATGAGAAATTACTAAAATGTGTCATGGAGAGTGTGAAAAGAGATTCATAATTCACTGTCCCTTTCAGTATAACTAGAAGGCATCAAATTAAGTCAGCAGATGGCAGGTTTAAAATAAATGAAAGGAGATGGTTCTACATGCAGTGTGTAGTTAATTTGTGAAACTCTTTATCACAGATGATATTGATGCTAAAATTTTACACAGATTCAAAAAGAGACTGGGCAAATTCACACAAGAAATATCTGTCAAGGGTTAAGTATAACAAAGATGCCAAAAAGAGGCATCTCTTTGGCTGAGGAAGTCAGCTGAAGGGTGAGGAAAATATTTTTAAGGAAATAAAATTGCATTGTTATTGTATTTGTATTTACTTCCCAAAGTGTTGGCTCCTGTCAGAGACTGATTACTGAGCTGGTTGTCTGACTAGTATGGACACTTTCCTTTTTTCTTTCCCTTTAGTGCTGTGCTTTCCTGAGTGGTAGCTCAGGAGCCCTTTTTCTGCTTTCTGACAACTCTTAATTCTCAAACGTAAAGTAGTAAAAAAAATTGGAGTGGTATATTCTTGCCACTTTGTGCACCTTGTCCCACATGAATCTCACAGTAACCCTGCAACTGTGATTCCTCATTTTCAAATCACGTTACTCTTCTGACAAAACCTTTTTTAAAAAGCTTGTGTGAGAATGGCTTGCCAAGCATGGTACACAAGCAGATGAATGTGGGGGAATGTGGTGTTGCTAATTAATTTGTGTAAATCACTAATATGTTACGATTTAAACCCATTTTAATAAATGAAGTATTTCAACTGTAGGTGGTCTTGGCCTTGGCAGTTTTGAAGCATGCCTTATTACAGAAGAGTTAGCTTATGGATGTACAGGGGTTCAGACTGCCATTGAAGCAAATTCCCTAGGGGTAAGTTCTGCCTTTTCTTATGCTCTTTAAACTAGAATCTGTGTGTTTTAAAAAGAGGGATTAATGGTCTAAATATTTTCTTTCAGCAAATGCCAGTAATCATTGCAGGAAATGAGCAGCAGCAGAAAAAGTACTTAGGAAGAATGACAGAGGAACCAATGATGTGTGTAAGTATAACTGCATCCTTGTAGAATGTTCCTAAACCAGATTAATAGTATTACCTATTTTTTATTTTTTCTTTAATTTTTCCTTTTTTTTTTTTTTCCCTTTTTTTTTCTTTATTTTTTCTCCCAGAAAACTAACAACTTACAACTTGGCCCATTTTTGTTTGTAAATAAATGGTGGCATTTACTGAAAGTCAGGGAATAGCTAATGAGATACATTAAATACTCAAATAGAAGTTATAACTTGGCAAATTACCCCCATCCTAAGTCACTTACAAAAAGTTAATGCCTTTTATTTCCCTTTTGAAAGCATATGTAGACGTTTTAAGAAAAATACAAAGTTTGTATAAAAAGAAACTTACCTTGCATGGGAATTAAACTATTTGTGATATTAAATATTATAAAAACAGTACTTGTTACATAGAAAGAAGTAAACATTCATGTGCAGTGCATTAAAATGTGAACAACTAAGCCTCATGAAGAACACAATAAACATAAAATGTTACTCAGTGCCCTTATTTTCACATTTCAAAGATCCTCACCTTTCACATCAGTTTGTGAAGACTGAGGAAGTAATGACAGAATGGTTGTTTGATTAAAAGATAATTTTATGTATTCTTATGGATTTATAAAGAAAATTAACCCGTATATGTTTAGATTCTAGTGAAGAATCTAGCTGTTGGGTGTTTTTGGGTGGTTGGGTTGGTTTGTGGGTATTACTAGTAGTAGTAGTAATAGTAGTAGTAGTATATTTTTGGGCTTACCAAGCAGTTCACTTAAACCTTTTATAGATCAGCAGGGTGCATGTAGCCTTCAATAGGTAGTGGTTGCCTAAAAACAGAACTTTCATTCCTCAAGATTCTACATATTTTCCTTTAGGCTTACTGTGTAACAGAGCCTGGAGCAGGCTCTGATGTGGCTGGTATAAAAACAAAGGCTGAGAAGAAAGGAGATGAATACGTCATTAATGGTCAGAAGATGTGGATCACAAACGGTGGGAAAGCAAACTGGTGTGTTAACTGTTAACTCATGTTTATGTTATATAGTGGCTTTCTGCCCTCTAAGTTCTTTAAAGATCTGTTAGAAATCTAAATCTTTGTTGTGTTTCAACACGCACGCTTTAGTCTCTGACCAGTTTATCTGTGTAGGATACAAGAATGTATTCTCAGTGCGGTGCAAAGCCTAAAAAGGAAAATGAGGCTTGATATGACAGCTCCTCACTCAAAAAGGCCTCTTGAATCTTTCTACTGTCAAAGGAAATCAGTTCTGCTTTTTCTTCAGGGCAGGAGAGCACCAGTTTGATTTAACTTGCAAAGTACTCAAGAGGCTCATATTGCTGGCCACATTGCTTCATGGTTATGGTGAATTGAGATCAGTGATTCTACTCAAAACACCTCTCACTTCTAGTGAAGCTAGAAACATTATTGCTGTGGTGTGTATGGAGCGTGCTTTACAGTATAAACCTCTTTGGTTATGTCTCACATCATGCTGATCCACAGCACATAAATTATTCTTAATTCAAGTGAAAAAACTTTATATATTTATCCAAAAGCTGAATTTTCTAGTTAGTTATTTCCTTGTTCAAGGCAGATCTATCAAAGGCAATCTACCAGATGTCTTTTGACAGTACTGAACACCATGTATGTGATTTACAACTGTTTAATTTCTAAGAGAAATACTTTTTTACAACCTACACTTAGAAGAATAAAATTAAGATCTTTGAAATTTGGTGATAATATTTTGCATGCAGTATTTCCAAAACATTAATTTTTATGTATGTGCTGTGAATAGGTTTATTTTGTACTATTCATGAAGCTGATAATATCACAAAGACTTACAGTACATGGAAAAAGTGGAGAATATTTGCAGGTTTATCAGAACTAATTTTATTAAATTTTATGTAATCTTGATTCTCTGAAACTTCCTCACGCGCTCTGTTTATTTTTGCAAGGGACAAGAAAAAGGAGTTTTTAACTTAGATAGAATTTATTATATCATAGAAATGCACATAAAACTACTTAAAATGTTAGCTAGAAAAGTATCTGGTTGTTAATTGTGAGGATAAACTGCATCCCTCTTCTTTGTTTTACACTAGGTATTTTTTGCTAGCTCGTACCAATCCAGATCCAAAAGTTCCTGCAAGCAAAGCCTTTACTGGATTCATTGTGGAAGCAGATAGTCCTGGAATCCAAGTTGGAAGAAAGGTGAAGACTGTATCTTTTGTTTGACAAGCCAGGAATTATCATTCAGTTCTAAATGGATAATGCAACAAATTACCATTAAAGAAAAAAGACTGTTATGCAACTGCGCATTTTATATACTCATGTACAACAGTCTTTTCAGTTTCACAATATACAGGAACTATTTATAAGACACATTTAATTATAAAGTTATTCATTCAGATAAGGGATTATTCAGAATGGTCTAAAGCAAGATGCCTTTGAACAGCTGCAAAAGAATCTTTGAGAACTATTTTATTGACAAGTGCCAATAAATGAGAAGTAGTATGCCTTGAAAGGGTAAGAAGCAAGTTTGACAGCTTTAGCCAAATGAGCTTTAATTTTAGTTACTGCTGGTTGAAGAAGAGGCCTTGGAGACACTAGTGCTATTTCTCTTTAAAAATACTGTTTTTTTGTAGTAAGCAAAACATTAGAAAAGGAATCCAAAATCTTGGAAAGCTTGTTTATTTACCTGTAGTACCCCTGTACTGCCTGCATATTAGATTCTTTACTTTTTTCACTCCCATCTCGAAGGATGTAGTTGAACTACAGAAAGACAACAAGACTGATGACAGCTACAGACTGTTTACATATAAGGAGAAAGTAACTTGCTCATCATAGACAAGTTAAGGGCATGCTGGTCTGCAAGTGCAAAACTAGTATTTGTCATGTATAGGCTAATTTTTGGATGAAGTGTTTTGGGAAAAAACCCATACTTTATCCTTTGAGTAAACTAAAGAATGAAAGCATATTGTTCCTTTGCATAATCCAATTTATTTGCACCTCTATAAATTTCCCATTTCAGGAAATTAATATGGGTCAACGCTGCTCTGATACAAGAGGTATTGTCTTTGAAGATGTGAGAGTCCCAAAAGAAAATGTACTAATAGCTGAAGGAGCTGGCTTTAAAATAGCAATGGGAGCTTTTGATAAGACCAGACCACCTGTAAGTATCAGAAATAACTTAATTATAAAGTATAGCAGGAATCCCTGATTTTTTTGTCTGTGCTGTTTTCAACTCAGGTAGCAGCTGGTGCTGTTGGATTAGCAAAAAGAGCACTTGATGAAGCCACTAAATACGCTTTGGAGAGAAAAACATTTGGGAAACCAATTGTTGAAGTAAGTGAGGGGGGCCTGGGGAGTATAAGTATGTCGTGGTTTAAACCCAGTCAGGTAATTCGTTCGCTCACTTCCCCCCCTTTCTTGCCCTCCCCCTGCTCTCAGAGGGACAGAGAGGAGAATCGAAAAGAATGCAACTCCCACGGGTTGAGATAAGAACAGTTTAGTAACTAAGGTATAACACAAATCACTACTGCTACCACCAGTGATAATAATGATAAAGGAAATAACAAGGGAAGAGAATACATCATCTCACCACCAGCCGACCGATAACTCGCCCCCCCAGCCCGACCAAGCTCTGACCGATACCTCCTCCAACCCTGCAGTCTCCCAGCCCTTCCGGCTCACTCCCAGTTACATCCTGGGCATGACGTGCTGTGGTATGGAATACCTCTTTGGTCAGTTTGGGTCAGGTGTCCTGTCTCTGCTTCCTCCTGGCCTCCCCTCCTCCCTGGCAGAGCATGAGGCTCACAAAGTCCTTGGCCAAACCTAAACATCACTATCAGCTCTGTTCCCAAGCTGAAAGTCAAAACACTGCACTGCACCAGCTACCAAGAAGGGGAAAAATGAGTGCTACTGCTGAACCCAGGACAAAGTAAAAGCTATGTTTTCACACTGGATGTACTACTAGTGATTTTTCAAGGTTATTAATTGATTTACTTAGTTTTTATATTGTATCTCTGCCATTTTAGGGTTTCTGAGTATATAGGCCAGAACCATTTCAGTAAACTTAGCTATGTGGTAACTTTCCATAATTTAGCAGTGATTATAGTAAAAGCAGAAACTAAACTCTGCCCAAAAACCTGAAACTCATGTACAGGACATACTTAAGGTCTTCAGCATTAATAAACTGGGATTTCCAGGAAAAGGAAAGAACTCTAAGGTATGTGAAATAACACACAGCATTAATGCTAATAGAATATACTGTCTATCACACTGCTTACCAGTTTTAAAGAAATATGAATAGAAAGTAAGATAAATGCCAATCTCATAAATAATAAAGAACAACCTCGTAATTCAGTATTTAATCCCTATGACTAAATGGATTTGAGAATTAAAAACTTAGAAGTCTAGTTGAACATACAGTGCTGACAGCCTGATCCATATTCTGTAGAAGTGTAGTACAATTTACTGAGTTTGTTGAAGAGATCACTGTATTAGGATTATGTTTTTCTTGGAGTGTTAAGCAGGCAGTGTTAACCTGGTTCATTTCATTGTTTACAGCACCAAGCAGTGTCTTTCTTGCTTGCTGAAATGGCAATGAAAGTGGAACTGGCTAGGATGGCTTACCAGAGAGCTGCTTGGGAAGTTGACATTGGTCGCAGGAATACCTACTATGCTTCCATTGCAAAGGCATTTGCTGGTGACATTGCAAACCAAGTAGCTACAGATGCAGTACAGATTTTTGGAGGAAATGGATTTAATACTGAATATCCTGTAGAAAAACTGATGAGAGATGCTAAAATCTACCAGGTAAGTAAAACAGAGGATGTGACCTTTATAGTAATGAATACATTTTATATAAAATAGAGTAATGGCCGTTACTTCAACTCATGATGTACACATACCCAAAAAAGAAAAAAAGTTTCAAATGAAAGCAGTGACCCTTCAATTTGAAAAAAGACTCATTCAAATCAGGCAAATCCTTGCACACAGAAGTCACTGCACTGGATTGAAACTCAGCTCAGGTAAGAGAAATATGTCATGGTTTTTCTATTTTTATTTTTTTTTTTTTTTCCCAGTGAGGTAACTCTCTGAAATTCTTGGATTCTTAATTTTGAAGCTTTTGAATTTTTAAGGGAAAAAAAAAAAAAGAGTAGTAGAAAAGAGCAATCAAAATACCAACACTGTCTTAGGTATTCTGGCAGTCGAGATGGTTTATATCTAATGCTGTTCTTAAAAACCTAAAGTGATGGAAATATTCTGACCTTCCATATGTATCCTCAATTGGTGCCTGCCTTGTAGTTCAGCTTTCCTCTCCACCTGAACACTAAAGCAGCTTCTTGACCTTTTTCCTCTTAAGTTGTTGGCTTTACAATTCTTTTGTCTGTGTCTCTTGATTATACCTTGCACTTCACTGTGCTTTACTGTATTGCTGCCTGATTCCAGGTAGTGTATGCTTTTGGCAATGTTTCATGTACAAAAACTTGGGTTTCCAACTTTTTTTCTATATATTTGATCTCCTTCAGTATCACACACACTGTGTTTACTGGTAACATTTTTACATGTCCTTACTCTGCTCTAGGCTTGTCTTGCTACAAATCTTTGCTACTCTGGTAGAAAATCTTAGTTTCCTTACTCAAATATGGAAAGCTTCCCTTCTTTAATTGTGAATGATTCTTGAAACCATTTCCATCGGCTTATAAACCAAAACGTTAAGAAGATTGTGAGTTTTGATGTCTTTACACATGAGCCCCATGGGTGTCCTCATCCGCAAGTCATTACGTGCTATAGGAGCAGATTAGTTGATTGCAGGAATATGTGCTGAGGCCCCAGCAGCTACACTGTCAGCAGTTTGGACAGGTTGAGTTCATAGCAGGCCTGTCATGTCCCTTGGACTATATGTCACCAGTATGCATGTAATTGTAAGGGCCCAGATGTAGGCTTGGACATTAGGTCTTGATGAGAGATTGGTGGGTGTTTGGTATACAGAGAATGCGGAGCTGCCACTTCAGTTTGCTACAAAGGTACCTAGTATCCACAGAACACAGCCTGCTTTATGAACTGGATCAACACATGCTGAGCAGCAGCAGTCAGGGAATTCACTTTGGGAATAAACGGATTCTTCTGAATCAAAAAACTAACGTGAACACAGGTTATAGTGTCTTTATTTTCAAAAAGCTTTGGAAGGTTCTTGGGAAGATTATTCCTCTAAGTAGGTGAGAAATGGAATTTGCATGAATTTGAGCAATTTGCCAAACCAGGTTCTGGCAGAACTAGGAGCTGAAACACTTAAAGCCCTGAACTGTGTTGTCTCAGCTCTTGCATTATTACATTGCCGTATGCCTGGGGAGCATTTTGCCTCCTCTGGCATTAGAGCTTCATATATGCTTAATTGCCTATCTTTGACTGTGGTGCCAGCAAACAGAGGTGTGATGCAGACTGTTTCTGGAGGAAAATGCAAGAACACATGATTGAAAAAAATAAAAAAACAACCCTAAACAGCAAAACAAAACCCAAATAAAACTGTATGGGGGAGAGTACCAGTTAACAAGAAGCAATGGAAATAAGTGGATGGATCAAAGACAACATTTGGCATGAACTTGAAAGGCCAGTCAAAGAAAATACAAGACTTCAGCACAAGTCATCTCCTCCCCTCCACCTGGTGTTCCAAATCTTGTTTTGTAAAAAACTAAATTACGCATTTTCTTCCTCACCTAAGCAATTTTCTTTATCCTTCTTCACCTGCCATGTCTATTTTCACAAGAACCATAGTGAATTTAGGTAAGGGCAACTGAGAAAACAAGACTGTCTCTCATGATCTTGTATGTGATTTATTCCATTTAGCCCACTTAAGGTGCTCTGTCGCACTGGAATTTTCTTGACTTTCTCTGTCTTTCTGTACATCCTAATCCATGCTGGATTAGTGCCCTGAAGGTTTAAAAGTGTAGGTGTGTTAAAACCTTGTAAAAAATCATCAGCTAATATTATTTCCTCTTTTCAGATTTATGAGGGAACTGCTCAGATTCAAAGGATGATCATAGCTCGTGAACATGTTGGCAAATTTAAGGCTTAAAGAAACATATAAAGTGTGTCTGGTGCCACTGCAGTGTTCTATGTTCTCGTGGAAGAGAATTTTAATGCATTTCTCAATAGAATTAAAGAGGCCTGGAGAAAAAAAAAACAAAACACACTTGCCTTCAAAATCTTTTTATTCTCTATGTTATTAAGCACTACTTATGTTCTCTCTGTCCAGTCCCTCACTTCACTCCTGACAAGCAAAGCTGGTGTTTTCTGAACATTCTGAATTCCAAAATGATCAGTTGTTGAAATACCAAATGGGCAAAGAATGAGAACCTTACAATGCTTCCTTGTTGTAAAATTACATGATCAGAATGTTACTTCTGACAGTCACTGCTACATTCTAATAAATATTTTTTTAAGAGTAGTGTGATTGTATTTTGTTCATCACTTAAACAGTATTTTGGGTAAGTTGTCCAGTGTCATAAAGACGTTAAAAGCAGTCCAGTTGCCACTAGGTTACAGCCCAGAGCAGCTGAGCAGCCCCCCAAGCTCAGTAGGGTGATGGCCGGCATTGCTGGTATCTCCACTGTGTCTGCTCTGAGGATTTCAACATTCTCCAGTAGTAACAATACCAGCCAGAGAGAGTGTGGCCTTTGGCACTGCTATACTCCTTAAGCAAGTATATGTTCAATTAGGATAATTCACTTCAAGTGAACATGTGTAGCTATCCTTCAGACTGTCTTACGCAATTCTGTTTATTTCAAATCAAGTGTATTTAAACCTACGATTCCTTTGCATCAGCATGTAACTGAAGAACAGCTGAGAAGAAGGAAATGTTGCAAGATGTACTTTTTTTTAACCTTGGATAGATTGTCGTGGCAGTGCTGGCAGGATGGACATCCCCTGGACTTGTAGAACAGATTACTTGGCATTTGTGAGGCTGTACCTGCAGTACTGCATCCAGTTCTAGGCTCCCCACTACAGGAAAGATAGACTTAACTACAGGGAGCTCAGCATAGGGCCACAAAGATGGTTAACGGACTGGAGCATCTGTCATGTAGGGAGAGGCCGACACTCTCCAGCTTGGATGAGAGGAGGCTCGGGGTAGTCTTACGTATGTGCATAGATACCTGATGGGATGCAACAAACAGCAGGGAGCCAGGCTCTCCTCAGTAGTGCTCACAGACTTGGTCTAAGAGGCAGTGGGCACAAATTAAAACAATATTCCTCTGCAACATGAGAAAATGTGCTTATTTTTTTTTTTTATTGTGAGAGATGTCATACACAGGCAGAGGTGGTAGAGTCTCTATCTGTGGAGATACTCAAGAGTTCACCTGGAGACAGTCCTGGACAGCCTGATCTAGCTGACCCTGCTCGGGCAGGTGGGTCACACTCAGCAGGCTCAAGAGGTCCCTTCAAACCACAACTATTCTATGAATTCATTTGCAATTTCTCACCAACTTGTCCTTTCATCCATCACCTGAATGCAGTGCTGGGCAGTATAAGTACCTGCAGCCACCTTGCTATCAGTTCTGCAACACTTATTTCTCAGGTAGGCCACCTAGGAAATGAGTTCATTAAGTAAAGTGATTAATTGCTATAAATCACCAACTTCTTTACCTGCAGGAAGACTGATGATGCAACATCCTTGGAAGGTATTTATGTAAAAACAGATCTTAATTTTGACTGTTCTGTGCAAGCCAGCATTGCACATCATACTTCTTTATGGAATGGCAGGGGTGCTCCTGCCTAGCACAGCTCTCTGGGGGACACCTGGCAGCATCAGGTGTTGCTCATCAACACATTATCATCCCGTGCAGTTTTAAACAGGTAGCAAAGGGTGATTTTGAACTGAAGTTATCGCTACCTTCTCTGTAGCCAAAATCTTGGGATTTGGGAACTGAGGTCACAAAAGGAAACCGGACTCATGTCTAAATGGGCTGTGACCCAGGAAAGCGCGCAGCTGCAGTCAGTGTATGTAAATTCACCCGCTTCCCCCGTGTCAAGGTGACCTTTAGCTGTGCAGAACTGCTCGTGCACCCCCGAGGCCCCAGTGTGGGCCCTGCCACGGCTCCCGGCGCAGAGCGGGACGTGGCCCACCCCAGCAGCGGCAGACCTGAACGACCGCCCGGCCCCCTCCCCTCCCCTCCCCTCCTCTCCTCTCCTCTCCTCTCCTCGGTGGGAGAGCCGCGGCCCGCGGTAGGGCCACCCACCGGGAGGCGATGGCGGCTGGGCCGCACAGGCAGCTTTAGGCGCCGCTCGGCTCGGCAGGCCCCGCTGGCGGTACGTCGGGCTGCCGCCTCACCTGGCGCGGCCTCGGGCCGTGACCGCCGCTGCCTTCGGGCGGCCCTGGGGCAGCCATAGCGAGGCCCTGCCGCCGCCGCCCCGCCTTGCTCCGCCCCGCAGCCCCGCACTCCTTCCGGTGCAGGCGGCCAAGATGGTGGGTATCGCTGGGCGCGCCGGCGAGAGTGCCTGGCCCGGGGTCAGTGGGTAGGCCGAGCCTGCGCCTTCTCCTCGGCGGGACGCGCAGGCTTCCAGCCGCGCGCCGCTTACGCTTGACGGGCTGGGGGCGTCCCCAGGTGTGGTTCTCGGCCCTACGGGGCCAGAGCGGGCCTGGCCCGGGGATGGCGGCGTGGTGGCCCAGTTCGGCCCCTTGGCGGTGGAGCAGGGTTCCGCGGCTCCTGGTGTTTCGGGGTGTTCGTGGAGAAGGGCGGTTCCGCTGAGCTTTACGGGAGGGTTCCGCTCGCTCTCTTCGCTAGGGGCGGCGGCGGTGGTCGTAGCCGGGCTGGGAAGGTAGCGCTGGGGGCATGGGGTCAGCCCGTGTTCACAACCGAGTTTGTCCGTGTCCCGGTGGCGGCTGGGTTACACCCCGGTCCCACAGCCTGAACTGACCGCACAACCGGCGTTTTGTTGGTACTTCTTACAGGGGACACCCCAAAAGGATGTTGTGATAAAACCCGATGCCCCAAGCACGTTGCTCTCGGAGAAACACGCGGACTATATAGCTTCATATGGAACAAAGAAAGATGATTATGTAGGTATCGACTCGTGTCAGTACAGCTGCAGTGTTAATAGTCATAATTTCTTGTTTACAAGCCAGCTCATTCTCGCCCTGCAATCCCAAGTGCAAAAGAAGGACGTCTTTGTTAATATCTCGAGGTCTATGATGAGTTTTGGCATGTATTATCTGAGTGTAAATTTGAAGATTATTGGTTTAGCTCTAGAATTACTCTGAGACCTGAGAAATGAGCTGCTTGTTGCATCTTCACCCGCTAGAATGCGCAAGGACTATAGCTACATTTACATGCTGCTCTTTTGATGGGACGGCATGGTGAATCCCACCACAGTACTGCCCTGTGCTTCCTGGGTTTGAGAAACGCTTTAACAAACAGCAGTTTTATAGCCTTGGGCCATCAGGCCCACACAGTATTCCGGTCCCAGTAGATGAAAGATGTCAGTAACTGCTTGTGTCTGAAGAAAACATGCAGTTACCTCTGCTGTCTGCAAAGGAACTCTAAGCACTATTGCTTATGATTGTTCTTGTGCTCAGAAAGTAGAAAACAATGTTTATGGGTGGTGTGGGTGATGTGATTGGTTTAAGAGAATTCAGTATGAAATTTCATTTCCTAGTGCAGCTTTAGATTGTGGCGGTTTTGGCACTTGACAGTTTCATTAAATGGTAGGTTTGTTATTTTTGAGACTAGCTGGGATGGTAATTTGAGTGGTAGTTTGAATACCAAGGTAATAACTGAATTGGTGCTAAACTACCTGCATGCGTTTAATTTGATATTGAGCTTGATACTTTGAACTAGACAAAATGGGAGGAAGGGAATGTACATGTAGATACATGCATATACATATGCCTGTATGTGTGCATATGTGGACAAATGCATTATCTGCAGAGTATGTGTGAGGGGCTGCTATCTAGTAAGTTGTTAATGGGATGAAAGATGGTTGACATACATTAGCTAATGTTTACAGTTTGTAGTATTTTCATTGTTCTCTACTGATTATGTGCTTATCTGATGAAGAACTAAAATAATGCACTACTTAGGAATACTGTATGTCGGAGTATTTGAGGATGAGTGGTGTTTACTGGGGGCTGACAGCAATGGATCTCATGGGGCAGCTGCACCGAATGAATAAAGAAGAAATTCTGGAATTCATCGAATCATGTCAACATGAATGTGGTGGAATAAGTGCCAGCATAGGTCATGATCCTCATCTCCTCTATACCCTCAGTGCTGTCCAGGTAAATGTAACAGGGCAATTTTAGGAGAAACCATTGCATTTACTGCTTTTGATGACTGCAGACTGATGAGCCAGGTCCTGTGAGATGCCAATGGAAAAACTATTTGAATTCCTTCTTAAAAAAAAAATCAAACAAAAAACTTTAGCATTTGGCTGTATTGTTTCCTACAAAATGGTCAGATTTTGGAAGGCTGTGTTTTTTAATGATAATTTAATGCATTCTTGATAATTTTGCTGCAGTTTTTTTTAAATGCTCTTAGCTACAGGCTTTGCTTGAGCTTTTGGTAGGTAAAATTTGGATTTTATAAAATCCTTATAGTGTACACTGAGGTGAAAGATAAGTATGACCAGAATAAGAGTAAAGTTTTGGATTTTATTTTTTCATGTATGCATTACTGTAGAATATGATTGATAGATATTATAATGTATTAACAATTATATAATATAAATAAGTATATATCTAAACTATGTAATATGTATAATTATACATACTGTGTTTAGATGTTAGTACTGTACAAAAAAAACCACTGTAGTACTTGGTTCTTGCTGTGTTCCTCAAATCTGCTTTTTTGTGTATAACTTAAAAATGATACCAGTCTCCCGAGCATTTGATTTAGATGGTGTGTACTCTTTCCCATACTTCAGTACTCTTTCCCTGAGAAAGAGTAATTCTCAACCTAATCTTTTCATTGCCGTCATCTCCACTGTAGATTTAATTTGTCACTCTCCTCTTGTTTGTTTTGTTGTGGTTTTTGTTTTTTTTTTTTGTTTTGCTTTTGTTCTTCTCATGAAAACTCATGTTGTGGAAAAAAATACCAAAAAGGCTCAGATGTTTCTGAACTGTTTTTTTATTGCTGCATAACTTCTCTCTGGTCCAGTCTTATGGAAGAAATATCTAAATGGTGTTACAAATAAATAAGATTCCCTGTTTTAGGAAGAAAGTGTGTTGGATTTAAGGTGTTTGATTTGAAAGCCTTAGGTAGGACAGAAGAGTGCTGTTTTCTTGGGTTAGTGGCAAGTGCTGGCATTTATTATCTGCTCTGAAGTTGGTATTTATCACCAGTTTAGCTCTAGAATTACTCAAGTACTGTGAGAACCAGGAAACTAAAGTTTCTTTAGGCTGTGACATCTGAGCTGTTCCAAATTGCCCAGTCAAATTCCCTTCACAAATTCTAATGCAGTATAAGAAGGGGGTACAATCTGAGGTTGTTAGAGATGTTTGTTCTTAAGTAGATACTTGATGTTACTGGAGGATGTTTTCGTGCTAACTGAATGCAGCTCTAGATGTGCAAAGTTGCGAAGTTTTAGCAAGTGCTGATGTAACACTTTTGTTCATTAAAACAGCATGTCTTAATGAGCATGCATGTTCTTAGCAAAGAGACATACCCAGAATGTGTAAGAGTCATGTCACATCTTCCTTTGACTATTAATAGCAATTTGTTCAGATTTGCTTTTTAAGGAGTATGCTATGATTATATATTTTCTGTTAGAGTTGTATGTTCTTTTTTTTTCATTTCCTTAAGACTTAAATTTTATCTAACAATTGAAAGATTCCATCTAACTCTGGGTGTTCAAAGTCATGCTTGTTGGTATTTTTCAGGCTTGGTGCTATAATACTGCTTAGCTTGAACTCTTCTTTCTAATTCTTAATTCCTCTCATTACATATTATGCAAGTTATGAGTAAAACCAGGAAGCTGGCTGGGGCTCAGAAACAGTATTGCTTTGTCATATGGATTTACTGGCTCAGATCAGTGGTAGCTCAACAAACTTTATATTCCCTATGACATCTGTTTTTTTTATTGACTGTACAGTTAGTGTCTACTCATACTGTTCATACTTCAGTTACTGCAGTTTGGGTCTCCTCATTATATCTGAAAAAGTGAATGTAAATAAAAATCATTTGAAACTAATCATTGCTGACAGGCTTGGACTGTAAGTGCTGTTAGTAACAAGCAGTTTAACTTAACCTTGCCATATATCCAAGTAGCAGCAGTGCTTATACTACATATCTGTAAATCTAGGATGTCATTATACCATTATGAAATTAGCCATAAATTAAATGTCTGTTCTGCATAATGCTGACATAAAAACAAACAAACCTGATTATGCTTTTGAGAAGTGAGCTGGAAGCTGGAAAGTAACAAAGGGCGGAAGAGTTCAGCTTGAATTGCCTATGTTTGCACTCAAGTGTTTCTTAACAGTAAGAGTTTCCTAACAGTTTTTAGGCAGAGATAGATGAACTGCAGTGAATGACATTTTACTTTAGTAAACCTTATCAGGTAGCATTCAGAGTTAAATGAAGTCTTTTATAAATCCAGGATTTTTTTTTTTTTTTTTTTTAAGAAATAGACTTTTTTAAATTTTTGCCTCTCTTTGATTGTTACTGTGTCTTTTTTTTTTTTCCCAGATTCTTATCTTATATGATAGTCTGCATGTTGTTGATGTAAATAGAATTGTTGAATATATACAGAGCTTGCAACAAGAGGATGGATCATTTGCTGGAGACAAATGGGGTAACTTTTAGATCATTAAAATTTAGTGGCTTGGTTGACATGTATTAAGTCTGTGAGCTTAAGTTTCCTTGGATGATCTTTTTGCTTATGTTTTGTATGTGAACACTTATTTCTGAGTTATGAAAAAAGAGATTTTGTCAAGTGCTGAGATATGTTTCATTCCTTTCATAAATGTTCTAAACTTCAGGTTTATTCTTGTATTAAAATTGTCCATCTCTGAAAGAAGAAAACTTTTGAGCATTTGTAACTTGACAATGCTTTGATACAGCAGATAAGCTACTTCATAAGGGATACAAAATTGCATGTTATTTGATGGCATTCAGCTACGATCTTTATGCATGACAGCTGTGGAAGCATCTTTCAGTATATGGGAGTGAGAAAAATTGGGTTTGTACTAATGAACTTCTCTTAATACTGATTTTGTTTCTGCACGTAAATTCTTTATGAGCAAAGATGATATTTTTACGCTGTAGCATAAATATTTAGTCCCATGGAAAATAGCCCATGGAACGCTTACATTTTAATAAAATTAAAGTACTGAAACATACCGAATGCACAATGGATTTATGTTATTTGTGGAAGGAAGTTAACAGTGCGACTGAAGGAATGCAGTACCTGATGTAGGACAGAACAGCACAGGTTTGGTTTGTATTTATCAGCCTGTGAATTGATGAAGAAGAAAAGTCTTGTATCAGTTTAA
The DNA here is from genome assembly GCF_034315485.1 of Pezoporus occidentalis. Taxonomy (NCBI): domain Eukaryota; kingdom Metazoa; phylum Chordata; class Aves; order Psittaciformes; family Psittacidae; genus Pezoporus; species Pezoporus occidentalis. Next base: position 83,185 of record NW_026915737.1, read on the forward strand.
CCAAAAAAATACTGCTTGTGGATGGGTTCAATTTTAAATTTTGACTTCAAGTATTAGTTGTTTGGAGTTTGTGTGAGGAGAGTTACATTGGTATGGACTTCCTGAGCATCATTCTGCTATAGATGTAGCCTTTCTGGTTTAGCTTCCAGATAAAAGTATGCAACTTTTATCAGTCTTACTCTAAATACAAAAGTGGCTTCTACTTCTGCCTGGATTTAAGGCAGGTGAAGAGTCATGTCTGGGTATTTTTGAGTCCACGGCTCTGTGATTGTCTACACTACAGAAACTCTAAAATTGTGTAGTTATTTGTAAATTACCACTAGTTGAATTGATTTGGATATATATCTGACTGTACACCAGCTTATTATAAACTGTTTGCTCTTATGTGCAGTAAACAAAACAGTTTTAATGTACACTTTCTAAATTAGTGAGGAATAATTCATGGGCTGGAAAGGGAAATAGTACAAGAGCAGTTTTTGGCTGATTTTTGTTCTGTGTAGAACCTGGTACTTTAACATACTGTTTCATGCTTTTAGTGGTGATTTAAATATATTTTTGTTGTTGTTAATAAAAATACTCTTATTTCATTTCCTACCCTCGCTTTCTAGGAGAAATAGATACAAGGTTCTCATTCTGTGCTGCAGCAACTCTTGCACTTCTGGTAAGTCCTAAATCATTATGTGTACAAGTGCAAAATCTTCTGTTTGGTACTGCTGAAGTTTCTGAACATAACGAGCTTGGTAGTATATAAAGTGCATTAGTTGCTTTTCTGACTTGCAGGGAAGGCTGGATGCTATTGATGTGGGAAAAGCAGTAGAATTCGTTTTGTCCTGTATGAACTTTGATGGAGGATTTGGTTGTAGACCAGGTTCCGAATCGCATGCAGGACAGGTGAGTTTTGCTTCATATGGAAATGTTTTAAAATTGCAAGCATCACATACTGCCTTAAGCGTTTCTTTACAGTGTCTATCAAGGATGTCGACTGATAAACCTTTCTTGTTTCCAAAATGCCTGATTCTAGTACCTTAGTTAAAATAAACAAGCAAATAGCTAGATAAATCAGAGATTTGGGCCATTACAGTGTGTGTGTGTGTGTGAGGAATATCATAAGGGAATAACTTAGAGGACTGTGTTTCAGTCTTCACATAGTGATGTTGAAGTAGTTAGCACAAGGAATTTTTAGAGAAATTGAAATTGGTATTAATAGAGATGTTGTACACTGTGCGCCACAAATCATGAAACATAAAGGTCAATTGTTGTGTGTTATGTTTGACACTTATCAGCTGCTGAGCTCAAATAAAAATGAGATGTGAACCTTCTCAAGGGGAGGGGAAAAAGTAAACTCAAACCAACTGGTATAGGGTTGCCTGTATGGTCTAGATGGCTGGACCGTGTTCTACTGTTCAAGGAAGTCACCTAAGTAGCTGAATGCACTCTCTTTGCAGCTGGTGTTTCCAGGAAGGATTAGATCTGTTGTGCATATTCACATACTCCTTGAACCACTGTAAAGCGCAACTCCTTTACCTGCACAATAGTTCAAAAGTTTTCTGGGAATATAACACTTTTTTACTGTTCTCAGATAGGCACATCCCTGTTGATATGTGCTTTTGTTGTTATTTTTCCTTGTCGTTTTGGGTGTGTGTTTTAATTAGGAAAAGGTGATCATGAGTGGTTTTCAGTTGAGGTTTTTGTCTCTTGCGGTTTGTGCTTTGGCTGCTCTCCTGGTGACTGCATGAAAGGTGACCAGTGTATCATAGAATCATAGAATAGTTAGGGTTGGAAAGGACCTTAAGATCATCCAGTTCCAACCCCCCTGCCATGCGCAGGGACATCTCACACTAAACCAGGTCACCCAAGGCTCTGTCCAGCCTGGCCTTGAATACTGCCAGGGATGGAGCATTCACAACTTCTTTGTGTGCTGTTGCACTGTAAATGTTATTTCCCAGAAAAAAGTAAACACGGATTAATCCATGCACATATGTTACATGGCACATTGGCAGCAAGCGTGACATGGCTAGATATATGTGGGATTGCCAGGATAGTTAAAGATCAGGGTAACCTGTTTCTAGAGAATGTCTTAGAAGGTCTTTAGTTTGCTGTCCGCAAGCTGCTGGTGAAGAGGCACATACAGGAATAAACCGCATGCTGGATGCAGAATTTTCATATAGGCCATATCCCGCCTGCAGAAATCAGTTTGGCTTCTCTGGCTTCAGAGTCCATTATCTTAAAATAAAACTGTAGGGCTCTGCCTGATCTTTTAGACTTTTTCTCCAAGTGCATTAAGTTCTTGTATTAGTAAAATCTTACTGTCCTGTAATTACATCATATAGCTGGTACTTTTATACAGTGCAACTGTATCAATAACATACTAATGGAAAAGTAAAACCAAAAGTTAAAATGTATGTTTATTTTGTATTGTTTGCATGGCCGTACTCCTGCTTTGAGATCTTCCTGCATTTAGTCTGCTAACTATAGTCTTTAAATACACAACCAATTTATGTCTGTAATTTTAGATCTATTGTTGCACAGGATTCCTGGCTATAACAGACCAGTTGCATCAAATAAACGTTGACTTGCTGGGTTGGTGGCTTTGTGAACGTCAGTTACCTTCCGGGGGTCTCAACGGACGACCAGAGAAGGTATTAGGTGGCTTTTTTTCTTTGCTCAGACTTCAGTAGAGATTATTTTTTCTAAAATGAAGTACTTCTGGAAAACATCATGACTTCTATGAAATATTTAATAAACTTTTCAAAGAAGTTAGGACTTCATTTTGACTCTTAATTTTGTCACTAACATCTGTCATGCAGTCCTTAGTTACGCTTGGTGTGAGTACTCAGGTTAGGAAGGTACACATATGGACGTATGTCTTGCTGACTACTTTAACCAGTATCCTGTTAAATCGGGGCTTTAATATTTTCTGACATGAGGAATGATCTCTTCTGTAGAATTTGTGCAAAAATTACTGTTTTCCTGTATGTAGATCCTGGGTATAATAGTGTTCCTCATCACACTAGGGAATTGTGTGACCTCAAATAATCTTGACTGATAAATAGATAACCAATTAAAAATGCTTCCCCTGCTCCGTTCAACGCCTTCCATCGCCTCCCCCCTTGCCATGGAAAAAAAATCCAACCAAACAACCAAAAAGTAATTGATACGAAGTTCTTTGTACTTCCTACTCCTGAAAAAGGGGCTGTGGTTTTTTAGCCTCTTCCACAGAAGGTGAAGAACACTTCAAAATCACATTCTTGTGGTTTTGTTTCCTGAAGAAGAGGTTTGAGAAAGAGACTTTCCCTTCCTGAAAAAGGGAAGTCCTCTGAAAAGAAACTGCACCCAGGAACTTTCTTGTCTTTTACTCCAAGTAAGCTCTTCAAGTGTTGTTTCTCTGCAACAGTATTGTGACAACACACTTAATAATTTGCAGAATCACCAGTAAAATTTACAGTGTCATGTTTAAAACAAAATCAAATAATAATCTGCTTTTCTGCTTGCCAGTTACCTGATGTATGTTATTCGTGGTGGGTGCTAGCATCTTTGAAGATGATTGGTAGATTACACTGGATTGACAGAGAGAAGCTGCGCTGCTTTATTTTGGCTTGCCAGGATGAGGAGACAGGAGGATTTGCTGACAGACCAGGAGATATGGTAAATAACCCCTTACTGTGTAAGACACGTAACTGCAAATTCCAACTGGGAAGGTAAATTTTCTCATTTGAGTGTACCTCAACTTGTGATCCAGGTGTAAGCATTCTGCAGAGCCTGCAGTTTGCTTTGTAGGAAAGATTAGGGTAGAGTTGCTTTTGAAGGCTTGCTTGTGCAGCACATACTTTATGTCACACCTGCACTGTGATATTCCCCACTGAAGTCAGTTGCCCTTCCTTACAAATCCTGGCTTGGTTCTCATAACGCATACCACACAAATTGTTTCTTACAAGACCACTTGGAAGACCTCTGTAAAAGTACTGTGTCTGGTGTTTTGTTTTTTTGTGTGTTTTTTTTTTTTTCTTTTTTGGTTGGTTGGTTTGGTTTGGGTTTTTTGTTTGGGTCTTTTTTTGTTGTTGTTGGTTTTGTTTGTTGTTTTTTTTTTTTTTTATTTTTGGCAGGGGGGATGTGTGGGGGTTTAGGAGTTTGGTTTGTTCTGTAAACGATATGCAAGCTAGAGTCCAGTGCAGGTGAAGTAGTCATCGACTCTCTTCATGGTTTTGCCTGATCTAAATGAGCTGTAAGTTTTTATTAAGAGTCTTTATATGTTAGCTTTTGTTCTGTGCCAGCCCAGCAACTGCCTCTCACTGGCATTTGTCTATACGAGGAGGGAGGAAAAAGCTTTTGTGATAACATTATGAAGAGCATGTTGGTGCAATTTTCTGCTTGTTTGAGAGAGCAGTTATGGTTTAGGTGGTCTGTGCTCTCTGGTTTCAAGAAGAAATAATGGAGATTGCCCAGGTAAAATGGCAAATCCATATTCCTTATCTTTCAAGGATCCTGGACAGATAAAAGTATTCGGAGACTTCAGTGCAATTCCTGTAAAGCAGTTGGCTGCTTATTTGTCAGAGGTCACAAAGGGGACCTCATTTTATTGCTCGTTTTATTGCAGCTGACCATGTCTTCTCCTTTCTTCACAAACAACTTAAGAACTGAAGTAGCTTTCTGTTTCTTTGCAAGATGATACATTCCCAGTTGGGGGAAGGGGAGAAATCTCCTTATTCTGGTCTGTCATTTGGAAAGTATTTTGGTGTTCTTAAAATTGGAAGGCTTTTGTATTTCTAAAGAGCGCACAGAAAGACTTTTTCCCTTTTCAGAATTCTCCCTGAGAAGTGTGACTCTTAAAATCTTTATGCTTTTCTGGCTTTGAGATTAAATTTGAGCTATTGAAGTATTTTTGTCTTGCTAGAAGAGCACCTTTGCAGAGCCTTTCCTCCATGTCTAATGCAGGCTCCATTGAGAGGTTTTTTGTGTGTTATGTTAGTGGTCATTTCATATTATTTTTACCTGTTAACTCATTGTTGAAGTGGGTGCTGCCATAGAGGTGTTGACACCTACAGGTTTTTGCTTTGTTCCTGTAAAAACTCATTCCTAACAAACCTGTTGCTTTGGAGGCTTGTGGGGTGTTGTGGGGTTTTTTTGTTTGAGGATGTTTGTTTTGGCTAGGATGGGGGTGTTTATTTGGGGGGGTTAGTGTGGTGGGGGTTTTGGTTTGTTGTTGGGCTTTTTTGTTTGGTGGTTTTTTTTGGTTTTGTTTTTAGTTAGTTTTAGGTTCCAGTCTTGATTTGATGTTGTGATTGTACTTCAGGTTTTGAACCACTTCACAAAAGATAGCTCTGTCATTTTTTTTATATTTTTTTAAGTTCCAAGCAGCTAATTCTCAATAACTTAACTTCAGTAGCTGTGCTTATTAGCTCTTGGTTGTCATTCAGCGGGTGTTTCCTTGTTATTTGCTTTGAAGAAGATTGCAGAAAGGAGCAGATGGCAGTAGATGTATCTTCTAGGAATTTCGGTTTCCCTGAGCACACATTGTTCATCAACCGATTGAATCTATAACTTCACTTGCACACTTCCCATTGGGGACCATCTCCCCTTCTGGGCCTGTCCATCTGTCTTGCCATTCCTAAAGTGTACTATTCATTATTATTATTTTACTGCTTATTTATTTTACCCCTCCTTTATGGCCATAATTTAAGTTCTGGGAAGGAGCAAGTATATATAAGTCTAAGATTTGACCGCACTAATAATGTGGTTGCCAAACCATTGAGGAGTGAGACTTGCTGTGGTAGTGTAGTTTGAACCTTCTAGGCTGTGATCAGTGGTTGAGGATCCTGTATATGGCTGCAACATGGTAATTTGGCTTAGTTTACTGCATTATAGAACCTTTGCAGTGAGATCTAGAAGTTCCACTAAAGCAAACAGGATGTATGCTGCACCAGACAGCACAGGGACTTTTGGATAGGTTTTTGTAGAATGGTTGATTAACTCCATTGACAGGATGCTTGTAATGAGACTTCATAATCTGCTGCAGTTTGTGGTGGTAAGTGCTTTTAGGGAAGTTTCATACAGTGAAGGACACCCCATCACTGCTCCTGTCTCTTTTGGGTTTTTTCTTATATTTTTTCCTTCAGTTTTCTTTCACAGTAGGTTGCTTCTCCCCTCTCAAGATTTTACAGCACAACTCTGTATTCAGAGACCATTAAAGAGCTGAAGACAATTAGAAGGTTGCTGAAGAGCAAATGGGGAATTTATGGAAGCGATACTTACGGATGATCAAACTTACTTTTAAAATCTCTTCTTTGCTTCTGCTACCCTGTGACATTTAATGGTAATGGAGGCAAATGAGTGCTTCCTGTCAAATTCAGAGTTGAAAATTGTCTTAAGAGACAATTGGCAAGCATCTCTGAGTAAATCATAGTATTGTAAATACATGCTGTGGAAGCTGTCATGCCTGTCAGCACAAATGAAAGTTTTGTTCAGTTGCATTGTCTCCTTCAGCCATGGGGGTTTTCAGCCTCTTCCTAGCAAAGAGAAGCTTCATGCCATACAAATGAAAAGGTTGTATGAATGAACATTTGAACATGAACATCTTTGGAAACAGACACAGACTCTTTTTCTTTTTCCCCCAGGTGGATCCATTTCATACTCTATTTGGAATTGCTGGACTATCTTTATTAGGAGAAGAACAAATCAAGGCAGTCAATCCTGTCTTTTGCATGCCAGAAGATGTCCTTCAAAGAATAAATGTACAGCCTGAGCTTCTGAGCTAAGCCTCATAGAGACAAAAGGTTGATATGCCCACTTGCTTTGGTTCTACTGATTTAAGTAATCTCATCTCTGAAACTGTTAGCATATTCTTTGAGATGTTTACATTGCAAAAGTAAAGCAATAGCTTTACTGTTGGCTTTGTCACTTCGTAAACTGTATCAGAACAGGCTGCTTCTAATAATCTGAGTGTAACATGTTCTTTGGTTGTATATAAGAGACGTAGAAACACTTCCAATGTGTACTTAAATACACAGTGGGCTTTTTTTTTTTTTAATATTCAAGTCAAAGCAATAGCTTGAATGTTTAATTTTTGTATTCCTGTGACATCAACCATGCTCACATCTGTCCTTCAACAAGCATGTTTTGATGGCAGATCAGAGAAAGCACTTTAAAAGAGTACGAAAAAAAAACCAATCAAACCAACCTGCAAACAAAACCCTACTTAAGCCATGCACTTACTGCGGTGAGCTTGTGTATGTAATTGTTCCTCTTCACATTTGCCATCACTTTTATATACTGAGAAGCAAGTTTTTTCTTCTGATAGTAATTGATTCCAGTGAAAACAACAGTTGCTGTTCCGTTAAGCATATAAATGTCTTCACTTATTGATGAGTCCCTTAGGCAGAATTTCTCTGATAGAAATAGAGCATACCTTGAGTATCTGTAGTGAAATTTGCTAATACTAAGCATTCTAGAGAAGGTCTATAGGACAGTAACTTCTGACTGAGTATAGAGTTGATACTAAATTTGTTGCTGAGTTGCAATCCTGTTTTCGTAGCTTTTAAGACAGTAATTGCCAGCACTTGATTATGGTGTAATGAGAATAAAACTAGGCATGGAAAATACTTGTTCTCTGAAGGATTAAGTCCTCTTTGTCTTCATAGAAGCCCTAAAATTGCCTTTTAATTTACGTTCCTCACACCCTGGCTAAGAGTGAAATACATAATAAAAGGTAATTGCAAAGGGGAGAAAGTCTTTGCTACTCTCTGTACTTCAGAAGGTCTACATTTGTTTCAGACACTTCTAAAAGCCATCTGGTTAGTTTTATCCAGCCTGTTCATGTTAGTAGAGTGTAAGGTATAACTGGACTTTTTGGTAGACCTTTACTAATAGAGAATTTCAAAGAGAGAATGTGCATTTGAATGCTTAAGTATTTCTAATAAATGTTTTAAGCTTTCTCTACAGGCTTTTTTAGGTAAGGTAAGAACCCTGCTCTTCTTAAACTGTCCAGTTGCCTGATGAATTAATTTCCTTCTCAAGGTTTGGAAAAAAGTTACAGCAGGCTTTGTGTTGAGTGTGAGAGAGCGAGAACACTGATCAGATTTTATCTAACTATAAGGTGTAACAGAAAATTTTAAGTTATTTTTTTCTTATTCCAGGTTACTTTTGCAAGTGCCACTTCTTTTCATCTAAGGAAACATTGTTCAGTACATAGGAATTTGCCATATTTCCATGTTGTGTAGACAGAATAGAATCATCTTCAGAATTTCTAGTCTAGTATAGACAGAGACACCTTGAGAATTAGCCTGTGGGTGATACTGCATGACAGTGTAGAACATTTAACTGTAGGTTGAAATCCTGTTAATGTATTGGAGTTTTTTTTCTGAAGAAGGTCTGGTCAACTTCATTTCCTAAGTAAGCTGTTACTTGTGAAGATCTTAAAAGATTATAGGTTAAAAAAGAGGTATGTGCACAAACTGACTTCTTAAGAATATTCTTCCATTCTTTACATCAGTTCTTTAAAGTACTGTATTTGCAGAAGTCATCACAATTTTTCTTACGTGAAGAAAGTCATGTTTTCTGTTAAATATCCGGTGAAAAAATAGTTTCCTAGTGTGTCTGTGTTATGTCTTATGCCATTTTGGTGCAAAATCCGTTGTTACTGTCTACCTCTATTTTGTTAAAAGTACTAATAAGATTTTTCTTTTCTGAGCTTATGTAGTTAACTTTGCAGTAATTAATCAGCAGTTCTCAGTCTTTGGTTACTGGTCCTTTATTAAAGGCTTTCAGAAATACATACTTTCATAACCTTTTTTTCTTTTTCCCCGTGGAAATATTCCTATGGAAAGATCCCAACATTATATTAGTACTTGATTTTAAGTACTGTAGCATAGCCAGTATTCCCAGCAATAAATATTGCAAGATACTGTATGAGAATTTGTGAGAGAATAGTGAATAATCTGGGTACATAAATTGTGTGTCTGTAGATATGCTTATTCAAAGAAAATGAGGAGGGAAGAGGGATCAACAGCCATTCTGTTACCTTCAAGAACATGGTCCAAGTCCAGAGGTATGTACTTTATTCCAGAGATGATTTTTCTCAGTTTTCTTAAGGCAACTTGGTTAAGTTGTAACCTGTGACCATACAGAAGGAAGGAAGGTGGAAGATGGACTTCGCTTTTGTTTCTGCCTTTCTTGTCATATGCTTGGATTTCTGTCAGAGAAGAGGAAAAGGGTCTAACCACCAGCTGCAGGAGTCTGAATACACTCTGAATTGATGGAAGGGTGTCGTGGTTTAAGCCCAGCCGGCAACCCAGAACCACGCAGCGCTCGCTCACTCCCCCCTTTCCTCCCCCTGCTTGCAGAGGGATGGGGAGGAGAATTGAAAGAATGTAATTCCCACGGGTTGAGATAAGAGCAGTCCAGTAACTAAGGTATAATGCAAATCACTGCTGCTACCACCAATAATAATAATAATGATAAGGGAAATAACAAGGGGAGAGAATACAACCACTCGCCACCCACCAACCGATACCCAGCCTGACTGAACAGTGATCTAGCCCTTCCGGGTAACTGCCCCAGTTTATATACTGGGCATGACAGTGCTGTGGTATGGAATACCTCTTTGGTCAGTTTGGGTCAGGTGTCCTGTCTCTGCTTCCTCCTGGCTTCCCCTCCTCCCTGGCAGAGCATGAGACTCAGAGTAAACATTACTGAGCAGCAGCTAAAACCATCGGTGTTACCTGTGCTGTTCCCAGGCTGAAAGTCAAAATCACAGCACTGCACCAGCTACTAAGAAGGAGAAAAATGACTGCTACTGCTGAACCCAGGACAAAAGGAAAGCTCAGTGTAGGACTTGAAATTGAGGACAGGCAGTAGCTGGAATGGGCACCTGCAGCCTGCCATCCTTTGCTCTGCAGTGACATTCAAGTTCCTGGTACCAGGCTGATGATGCTCGCTGCTGAGAAAGCACGTGCTTTCTGAACTGTGAGCAGATGCCAGCAGAGGAGCTGCAACTGCTGTCATTTCAGTTGTGAAGCTGAGTATCCATCAGACTGCAGTTGTCTGTGAAGCGCCGTGGGCTGGCAAGGGCTGGCTTCTGTTTGGAGTGTTTTTTAATGCAGGTGTGTTACGTTCCAAGGACAAATCTTGTCAGAATGTTTATTGGAACGGTTTTAGTGGTGTGTATGCATGCTACAGTCACGTGACACACGTCAGAGCGTGCTAAGGGCATGGTTTAACAATTCTAGATGTACACAAGCTTTATGGTTGTTATTGGGATCTTTTAGTACCTGAAGTCGTGAGCAGGGAGGACGCGGCTGGAGCAGTTTCTGGATGCTGAAGAACGGATGTGGGGCGAGCTGCGGGTGAACGCGCCGCTCCCGTTCTGCAGAGCTCCCTTCCCTTGCAGCCCCGTGTCACCCTTTCACTGCGTGCGCAGCCGCGCTGTCTGCGGCGGGGCGAGCGCTGTTTGTGCCCGTGTGCGGCGGGGGCGCGCGGCTCCCCTCAGCGGCCGCCGGGGGCGGGGGTGTGAGAGCGGGGCGGGGGCGCCGCCATTTTCGGGGGCGGCGGTGGCCGTTCGGGGCGAGGCGGCGATGCTGGAAGCGAGCAGTACGGCGGCCGCGTACCGGCGGGAGGCCGCCTCGGCCACCTCGGAGTCCTACACCGGCCGCTGCTCCTCCACGTCGCGGTTGGGAGGGCGGGCGGAGCGGCCGCCCCGCTATACCCTTGGGCTGCTGCAGACGCCGCGCAGCACGACGGGCAGCACCGGAGAGCTCTCCAGCGGCGGGGCCGGGCCGGGCAGCTCAAGCCAGGAAGGCGTCGCCCCCAGCCGGGTTGCCGGGGTAAAGGCGCCGGTTTCCGGAAGAGGAGGTGGGGTGCTGCGTTGCCCTTTCCGTACGGGTCTTGGCCGCTTTCTTCTGTCGCCCTGCCCGCTGTTTCGGTCGAAGGGGCAGTTACACGCGGTGGTTGACTGACGGGGCGCAGCACCATCTCCTTAGTGACCTTTCTCCCCCCGCCCCGCCGCTTCCCGTCAAACCATCAGGACAATGGTGGTCGTTCTTCACCCTTCTTTAAATAAATCATTATTTTCTTGATGTGAGATTTCTAATAGCATTATCTCGGTTCCCTGATGGGGTCAGTAATTTGGTTTGAATTGCAACACAGTATTGCTTCACTAGGGACCTGGACAGCGTTCAGGTGGTTATGGGACTTCGGTTTGATTTCTTTGGTGGTGGTTTTTCTTTATTCTTTTTTTTTTTCTGTTTTTTTTTGCTGGTTGGTTTGTTGTTTTTTTTTTTGTTTTGTGTGTGTGTGTGTGTAGTTTTAAATGCTGTTATCCTCCATGTGTTGTAAAAATGTTGAGGTCCTAAAATGTGATATTGCTATTGCCATCCTCCACATAAAGCTGTTCACCCCGGGCTGCTGGCTCCCGCTGAGGACGTGGCCCCTCAGCTCCTGACTGCTGAACATGTGTGCACCAGCCAGTTCCTATTGTTCAAATTGTATGTTTTTCAGTGAAAAACCTATAAAAGGAGCTGGAAATTATCTTAACACTTGCTGGAATGCATTCTGAAGTGCATACATCTTCATTACATGTAAACTGGGAGGAAGGTAACGTGGTTGTGGGTAATGTACATGCTCAGTCATGAATCCTAAAAAATGCCAAACAACAAACAGAATTTCAATTTGAGTAGTGCATAACTTGTTAAATGCTGGTTTTAAAAGATACCCCAAGGTGGTTCAGTTCATCTGGTCTTTAAAATCACATTTTTCCCCATGTTGTGCCAGGAAATCAAAGTCTTCTCTGCCAAACTTCTGAGTGAACTTACGCATTGTGAATGATTTTTTTTTTTTTTTAAATCACTGTGCATTTCAGTGCTGATTTGTCCACTCTTAAACAACCAACCAACCAAAACCCCAAACAAAACAGTCTGAACTAATGATGTTTTGTTGGTTTTTTTTTTCCAGATGTCAGTTTTGTAAGATCTCAAAAAAACATCTCCCACAAAAAAAAATCAAACAATATTGTCAGTATTTTTGTACCAACCATGAGGAAATGTCATGCAGTTAATGGGTCATCTGAGCACAGTGCTAAAGTATTCTGTCTTATAGATCTATTTTTAATTTAATAGAGGGAACAGAAATGTTTGGGCTTCCATGTCTCTTAATACCTGGAATTTTGTAATTGCTAAGTAGAAAAACTCTATTTTAATTCCTTTTTATGCAACTTACAGCAACTATTCAAGCTAAATTAAGGATATGATGTTGATTTTAGTCATCTCAAAAGAACTGAAAATAAATATTTTAAATAATTCGTTAAACAGAAACATGATCTGAGAGATTTTGCAGGACTTAAAAATAGAGATAAATCCGAAGATGTGTGTAAAAGAAACTGCAGGTAACAGATACTTCCCAGATTATTGTATGATTTCTGAGAGCTGAACCCCATAAATTCAAAGGGAGATCACTGCATTCTCAAGTGGAGGAGGTTTTGAGCATGGTTCTTTGTTTTCTTTTATTAAAAAAGGAATGCTGACCTTCAAAAATAAATAAACCCATAAACACATGCAGTTTCAGGTATAGATTTAAAAACTGATAGGCAAATGTAAGATGGTGCTGACACCACATTCATAACTGTAAGGTACATTAGAATATGAAATTATGTGTGGTACAGTGACTTCTGTAGTATTTCAGTCTAGCAATGCAAACAGTGGCTTTCATTGGTGCCTCAACTTACGTCATTGTGGAAAATAAGCATTAGTAGAGGTTTGATTTCAAAACAGACTTCTTTTTATTTTATTTCATACTTCAAAGAGCCTCTGTGACATTAGAGGTTGTTGCTTGGATATCTCTGTAGTAAGAAAAATAAAGTTTTCAAAGTGGTATATTTATGTATTGCTTTCTGAATAAAAAAAAATATTTTTTTCCTTCCCCTTTCAGAATCATATTTTGGGGACAAAAGTTCTTGTGTAGAAAACACTAGCACACTGAATCTCACAAGTTCTTCTGTGCGAGGCCTGCATAGCACATGTGTAGCAAAAACACCCCTCTCTTCTAGTAGATCTGTTTGCAGAAGCCATACGCCTCTTATGGGATATTCAGGTAAGATTAACAGCTATTAAAGGAAATAGTCCTACTTACATTTTTTACATTATTTTATAAAGCACATTTTATTTTTTAATGTGATCCAGTAAGATACTGAAGTATATTCAAAACTCAGAACATAGTGTGTTTTGTACTACAGAGGGTGCCTGCCAATGCAACATGCACCCATAGGGGAAAATGCTACATTAAATACTTGAGTAGATGTTTTGGTATTGCAACCTCTTGCCATTCTCCATTCATGTATAAATTATCACTGTAGTTATAATTCAGGCTTTTTTCAAATTGTCCAAAATGGATTTATTTTTGTGGCCATGTTGGTTTGTGTGGTGACTGAACTGAAGATCCCAAATTCATGCACGTTGCTGATCAAGGTTTCTTCTTAGGGTTGTAAATGCTTTGTACATTGTATATCATGATGTCATTCTCAAGTCTCTTGATGCAAGTTTTACATGGTTTACATTGGTCTCTTCAAAGATGTAGAACACTAGATCTTCAGAGGAATGCTTATCCATTGGGTATGAGCTATTTATGCAAAAGTTGTGCTACAGGTTAATGATGCCGTGTGCCAGGTTATGTCTGTCTGTGTGCTCTGGTAGTGCAGAAGTGATGGGTTTCCAAGTTCTTTGACTGATTAATCAGTTCTGTCTTTAGTGTTCTTAAAGTTGTTTAATGGTAGTTCTTTGAAGCAACGAAATTATTTAAAAATTTATTTGAAAAAAATACCTATTCCTGATAAGAATATAAACTGGCTCTCCACTTGCCACTGAATTATTATTTTGCAAAATGTAAGTATCATGAAGTGTGTGGTTTCCTGCAGCTGTTGTGATGCAGTTTTCTTTGTGACTACTCCAGGAACTGGAGAATTGGAGTAACTATGATGTTGAAACCCACAGAGCAGATTTCTTTAGACATTATGCAACTTAACAGTGAAACAGCCTCACTTCATCTGTTTCCTTTGATTTTACCTGTGTGTTCTTTAGCCTGAAGAAGTTGATTTTTTTCTGTTTTGTGTGTGACAGTCCTTAATCAATCTTTCACTGACCTTTAATGACTACAGCATATCCAGAATCTCACGTTCTGCTATGTAGCGAAGTGTATGTAGCAGCTGCTTTCCATAGGCTGATAGTTACTTCGGTATTGCAAGTTACACATTTGCTAGTTTGAATAGCACAGTCTCACAATGTTTGGTCACAGATTTCCAAACAAAACATTGTTAGTAGCTTCTCCAGTAGAATTTGGAAGAATGCAATGCCATTTTGCAAATATGAAACAAAAATTAGATGAGATACCAAAAGAAGCAGTGTATACATGTTTTTGGTTTTTCATAGACTAGGAGAATTTCAGTACACCAAATAAAATTACATCAACCCATTACAAGAGCACTGCTTCTTAAATGTGGAATATAATTGGATGTGTTGGGACTTCATTATTATTGGTTAGACATGTTGTTGCATTGATTTGTGATGGCAGGCACCTAGAGGAAAACGGGGGAGAAGTGGGAGGGCCAGCTCATTTCATTCAGCTTCTCATCACCCCGATTCTGACTGCAGGTGATAACCTCATCTCAGAGACTGTCCAACTTCCCAACTCACAGATTAGCTTTTAGGTGCCAGAAGACTAATGCTAGGACAGTTGGGTTTTAACTTGATGCTAATTAAACTTCTGTTTCTTAGCAGAAGTGGTATGAAGTACTGTATGAAGTGGTGTGGGAAGAGTGAGATGAAGGAATGCGTCAGCCTTTGTCTCCAGTCAGCTGTACTTCATTAAATCGTAGTTGAACGAAAAACAGGCCCATTTTTGAAATTTCAGCTATTTGGCTGACATGAGATGAGGAATAACAGCTCTGTTCAGGTTAGATATCAACATCAGGTTTATTGTAGGTCTGTAGTACAATCCCAAAGTAGATTTGCTGTGTTGTGTTGGGCAAGTTGTTAAAGCAGTTGAGTTGGTGGTTTTATCTGCATGGGGGGAAAGAAAGAGACTAAGTAAGACAATGAGGGTTAGTGTCTTCAGGAAGGATGGCATTAGGCGTTAAGGAGCTTAATTTTCACAGTTAGTCTTTGCAAGGGGTGTGTTGGAGAGATAGCTGGGTATTTGAAGGAGGAGATGACATTTGTTGAGGTTGTGATGATATCTGGGAAAATGCAGGCTAAAACAATTTTCAGATACCAAAAATGATAAAAAAACCCTCCACACCAAAATAAAAATCTAATTACTGGGACTCAAGCATACTATAGATATAGATATTAGAATAGTTTAGCATAAAATCCGATAAAATATATATATTTGTATATAAAAACATTTGCTTTCCCTAACTTGATCTAAGTTCCCTAAGATCTAAGCAACCTCGATCAGAGCTATGCCTTTAGTGGAATATTAATTTACAGTATCTCTCTGCAATTAATACATCTGATTTTAATTAACGGTAATAGCTATGCATCATTGGAATTTAAATGGCAAGTGTTTAATTATAGCCCTGTCTTTTGGCATGTAATAAACATTGGTTCTTTGTTTAGCACAGAGGTAGTGACTCAGAAAGCGTTTTCAGTTGCAACAGAGATGTGATTAGTTCTGACAATCTTTAGGTAATGCATTCAGTCCGTCTTTTAATGTAGGAGTGTGATGGTTACGCTTTGGAAAGTGCCTTGCCTGTATGGTGTGGCAAGTAAGGAGTTCAACAACCAGGATTTTTAATTTTTAATGAAGTTTGTTAAATTGAATGGGATTTCCATTATATGAGAATACAAATACATATTTCACTTGGGATGTCAAAGAATGATTCTGTGAACATAAAGTAGTGGCTTGTAACTGAATATATGCAACTGTTTTACAGTTACATCCTCGTCTGCAGTCTCTACTCATACTGCTGCATCAGTTATTGTAGCTGTAATAGAAGGAAGAGGCCTTGCCAGAGGTGAAGTAGGAATGGCCAGTATCGACTTAAAAAATCCTGAGGTGATACTATCACAGTTTTCAGACAATACAACTTATGCCAAGGTATTGTTGCATATACTTAATTGCTGTTTCCCTTACAGGCTAATTATGACTTTCTTCCTTAAAAAAGCTTATGACTAATGGGAATGTGATAGTTTGTAGAAGAAACTTCTCAAATGTGAAAGCAACAAATTCTAGAAGATTTGCAGTGTTGAAAGGACTATTTTCCTTACTGTGCCTCAGGTTTTAGATGAAGGGGAAAGAATGTTCTGCAAAAGAAAAGTAGCCTTTGCAAAAACCAGTGTGTCTGAATTGTGAGGGAGTGAGATGCCTAATTTTGAAGATCACTGGGCAATACATGGTAGTAGAACTTGCAAATACTTTTCATCAGGCAGAATAGCTCTGAGAGCAGAACGGCATAAATGGTATGGTAGGGTAGGGTAACTGTAGGTCTGGCTTTGTTTGACTGCATAAATATTCTGTCTCATCAGCTTGAACTGAAATTCACCCCATTTACAGCCAAGTGTTCTGAATACAGAACTGAATACCCTAATTTGGAGAGTAATATCTCTGCTTTATGTAACACAAGCATTAGTAAAACATCTAATGGTTTTGTTGTAGCTATGCATGCTAGAAAATAATGTGGCTTGTAGGATCTTTACAATATTTGAAGGAATAAAACCTAAATTTATGAGAATAAGTAGCTATGACTCAGGATATAAACAGCCATCAAATCTGTTTACTGAAACATGTTGTCTAATGTAATTCTTTTGTTTTTAATCAGCAGTGCTTTTAAAACTTATCCTGATCTTGACACACGTGGGTACATATTAAACCTGGCAGCTACAGAAGTACTTTTGTAATACACAGCACTAAAATTCAAAATGAGATGCGCACCTTGAAAGTGTGGGTGCGTGATAAAATGTCGAGGTTCGGGTGATGATGTGGCAACTTAAATAACCATTCTCTTAAAGGTGTGAAAGTGAAAACTTGATCTGGTAGTACCTAAGAAAAAACCCTGTCCTGTGTAAGGAAAAGAATGTTAAGACTAGAATCTTGCAAGGAAATCTTGGATTAATTTTATGGAAGTTGTTTAATGGTTTCGTAAAGATTGCAGTTACTTCTAAGTGTAAAAGGCTTTCTTTTCAGCTAGCAGTAGCTGTGTTTAGGGTCTCCCTGTTCTACTGTGTCAAGGTTAAGGGCTGCATTAGTGTCCCATGAAATTTATCTTTGTCAAACTGGAAAGTATTTTAGCTGCCCAAACTCCCTCCCTATCCCTTTACTTTTGATTTTTGTCTTGCATTTAATGATAAAATACTTCTCTTAAGACTGGTATTTTGTCTTTAAATTATGATAACACAACTTTCTTCTCTGTTACTCAGGCTTGTAACTTGTCAAGTTTACATCTTCTGTTACTGCTTGTCAGGCCTTGACCAGATTGTTCAATATTTTTCTCCCTTACTATTCTAAAAGATGGCATTTTTATTTGTATACATATCTTTGTATTTTTTCATTTAGATTACTGACTTCTTCAGTCTGTGGGCATACCTGATACTGTATTGACCATCCAGTCAAAAAAAAACCAAAATCCCAAACAAAGAACCCCAAAACAAACCAACTCTCAGACCTTTTCCCCAAGGGCACTACATGGCTTAGTTTTGTATCTCATTCTTTAACACGTTTAACAGTACTGTCTTACCTGCTGATCAGCTGCTTTTTTACAGTGTCACTATCCATGTTTTGCTAGTGATTGATATCAAACTTACTGTATTTTACTTTTCTTGTATGCTTTTATTTTTGAATGTTACATAAATTAATTCAGTGAAGTTTTCTTGCATTCTTTAAGTTCCTCAAGGTTCACTGTATCTGTGATACCTCTGAAAAAAATTTCTAATGATTACCAGACATGATGGGCAGCAGTAGCTTTCCCTCCCACCCTGCAATACCCTTATATATTTTGTGGGTTTTTTCTTTATGCTTGTTCACCTTTCCATTTTTACCTGTCCCTTCTATCACATCTTAACTTCTAAGCGCTTAAAGTTTGTTTCTTCCTTGAGAATAGGTGGTTGATTATATAAATGCCTAATGTTTGTTCTCTCTTATGAAGTAAATAAATAGAAAAGCATTTAGTGTACTTTGAATCCCTGCAGCAGGTGTGTAAAAATGAGAGAAATGTTGTAAGAGGAGGTTACAAGAAAGTCTAAAGCAAGTCTCAATCAAAAGATTATTAATATTCAGACATGTTACATTTCTTCATCTTCCAGAGCACCATTAACATTACAGCTGCAAGCCCAGAAAGCTGCTGTCTGTTGAAAATAAGTCCTTCTCCCATCTTAGCCATGGAATACAGTTCTGGATATTTATCTCTTGCTTTGACAACAAACATGTTTTGGTGTTGGACAGGGAATAGATACCTGTATTTTTTGTTAATGTGGTTTCATGTATATTTAGATACCCATATCTATAGATATGGATAAATTTTACTTGGTGTAGAACTCAGCAGAAAGTTTGGTCTTTATTTACAATATTACACATATTTGTAATTTTTAAAATATAAGGATGCTGTCATTCTTCATTGCTGGTTCATATTTTAGATTATAGATGGATTTTCATTGATTTTATAATTTTTTTGTTCAGGTCATTACCAAGCTCAAGATTTTAACACCACTAGAAATCATAATGTCAAACACTGCTTGTGATGCAGGGAACACAACAAAATTGTTCAGTCTGATAACAGAACATTTCAAGGTAAGCTCTTAAATTTCATTCAATATTTTAGAGTCTTTATTGATCGCTTTTATACGATTGTTGATTTGAGAGCTTTCTACAACTTGTAAAACCCTGAATGCAATCAGATTTTGTGTGGTTTATGATTTTTTGGGCCTAATTTTACCATGGTAAAGAATAATCTAAATGCAGTTCCAGCACTAGTAGATCTAATCTTGACAATTGCAGAGATAAGTATATTTTTGATTAAAGACCCAAGTTTCAAATTTATAGTATTGAAATAATTTTAATACTGAACCTAGGAAGGACTCAGAGGTTAAAAGAAATCAAGCAGTTTCCTTTGCTCCTTTTTTGTTTTCTCTCAACCTGATAAATAGATGGGGCTATAGAAGAAAGAGCCCCGCAGGGTGAAAGATCATGAGATAAATAGTGTATGTAATTTGTAATTATCAAAGCCTCAGAAGTTTTAAAAAACTCTGTATTGAATACTGCTTTAAGTGCTCCCTTGTCTGTACTGCTGGTGGCCTCTTCACGAGTCCTTTTCTGCTTCCTGACGTCTCCTCTTTGTTTTGCGTATACCGCTTGCACATCCCACCCATTCCATTACATTAACCTGTGTATCTTTATTGCCAGTTTACTGCTGAGAGCTTGATAATGATCCCTTGGGCTTAAACCTTGGCAAGAGAAAACTGTAGTTTCAATGTCAGCATTGATGCTGCCATGAAAATAACTTTCCATGACGTCATTAATTTTAACCAAATCCAAGTTCTTTGTCTTGTTCTTGAGAGCAAGAGCAATATCCAAGAAAAAGCCTATATTAATTTGCTCAAAACAGTAGTATGAGCCTATTTGTATGTACTTACTAGCAAAGAGAAGGAAAGATGAGTGGCAGTAGCGTGGCTTGCTTGTGCTGATAAGCTAGAATGAATACTTACACAGATTGCTAAACCAAATGATAGATTTTCTTGGAAACACATATCACTAGAAAAATAGAGAAGTCTGATGATAAAAATCTTTGTAACTTTTAAAACTATTTGCTTTTCCCCTCCATCTTCACAGAATGTGACTTTTACAACTGTGCAAAGAAAATATTTCAATGAAACTAAGGGTTTGGAATACGTAGAACAATTGTGTGCTTCTGAATTCAGCACCATTTTCATGGAGGTTCAGTCAAAGTATGTTTAAATAAGGAAAAAACACACGGTGTTCAGATAAGTTTTTAACACCTTTTTGCATACTTAGCACACAAGTCTTGTGGGTTGGTGCAAAAGCTAGGGAACCAGAAGAGAGCTGTTCTTTTATTCTGCCCTCCAATGTTTCTGATACATCTAGAAACTTGCATAGAAAGCCTGTTACAGCCTCTTTTTTGTTTGTTTGGTTTTTTTTTTTCTTCTGCTCTTGTTTTTGTTTTCATAGCTTTCCACTTTCTTCTCTTTGTTTTCCTTGTACCAGCAATTTTAAGTAGTGATCCTTGGTGACCTGGGTCTTGAAGTCATGTACTGAAATATGTATGTTTGAAGTACCAGGTATATAGTGTGGGGTGTCACGTGTACAGACAGTCAAACATGAATATTTTATTTACATCCATATATGTGCACTATTCATGGGTTAGTGCATACCTAAAACATACTGTGTTTTCAGTGCTATCAATCCCGGTAGTTGTCAAGCACAAGTGTGAATGTAATTTCTGTAGTGCAGCGTTTGGTTTTGTGGTATTTCAGTAGCCTTGTTCAACATTCATTAAAGATTGTTTCTTTCCAAGGTATTACTGTCTTGCAGCTGCTGCAGCTTTGCTAAAATATGTAGAGTTTATTCAGAATTCGGTTTATGCTCCTAAATCACTCAAGGTGCGTTTCCAGGGGAGTGAGAAAACAGCCATGATAGATACATCATCAGCACAAAATCTGGAATTAGTGATTAATAACAGAGATTCTCGGTAAGAATATTTAAGTTTACAAATTGCATTTTTTAAAGTTGTATTTTACCAAGTGTTCTCGATGTTTGTGTCAAAGAGCTGACCAATATATTTATTTCTGTATGACAGATCTTATACCATTCAGAACTTACAGAAAATACTTGGACAGAGAAATACATTACAATTCAGCACAAAATTTCTAGCATAGGAATCCCACAAATGAATTGCAGAAAGATGACACGTAGTCATCTTTGAATCAGTGTAAACTTAAAATGATATTGATGCAAAATTTCACAGATCATGAAATGAAAGAGGTAACACGTCCATAAGAAGTTGCTTATGTTGGATTAAACTGCCTGGATATTATTCATTTTACACAAGATAAACAGGCTTGAAACATTGTTTTCCTTTCCTTTACTTCTAAGGACTAGTGGCAAGTTGTTCTCCACAGTGAGAACAATGCCTGGAACACTTCTTTCACCAGGAGTTCCTTGCTTTCTAGGCAGAAGGGGAACTGCAAGAGTTACCTTCTCAAGACTGTTACACTTCTGGTTAGAACTGGCTGCCTGCCAAGTTCTGAGATCCACCTCTGCTCATAAATCCACTCATCACCCTGATATAAAAAGGAGAGCCTGGAGATTGCTCGCTCTCCAAGTATTACTTGTAAAAGCTTTCTGCTTAGAAGTATATCAGAATTATAAAATGGTTTGGGTATGAAGGGACCTTTAAAGATCTTCTAGTTCCAAGCTCCCTGCTCTGGGCAGGGGCACCTTTGACGAGATCAGCCACCCTTACCACTGTTCTTTTGTGTTTTGTCTTGCTTGGCTCTTGCTCTGTTTTTCTCCCTGGTTTTCTCTTGTGGGGATCACAGAGAACAAAGTTAGATCTGTTCTTTCAGAAGAGGGTGGTAACTATGGTTTCTTTCTATTCATCTGCCATGCTTTGCCCTCAGTTTCTTCTTGTTTGCTCCATCGCTTCATATGTAACTGCAGGAGCCAGCCTGTAGGATTGGCACCCTCAGAGTAATATTTCTCTGAAAGCTGCTCTAAGAGAGGAAGGAGGAGGACCTGAGCAGGAATAAACTGCTGCCTTTTTTTTTTTTTTTTTTTTAGTATTTTTGGTATTATAGCTGCACAATTTTTTGCTGACCCAGTAGCAAGCCTGAATCAGACCAGACAGTGCTGTTTCCATGACCTAAATATTACCCCTAAAGCCTATTTTGATATCTTTTTATCAGATATTAACAGGTAAACGTTAATAGTACAGGCACACACCAGAAACACCTGAATCAGGTTCTTGTGGCAGTATCTGAAGGGGCTTATCTCTTTTCATTTACTGTACAGGAAATGAGCCCTCAGTTGCTTAAAGGTAAGCAGTGTGGATACTATCCCAAATGTAGAGTTCCCTTTAATTGTTGCTATGAATTGCAGCTCATGGTAAGTATGTCCTTAATAAAACTGGCTTTGAATTTTACTGTTTTTTTAATTCTCTTGACTATTGCTTTCTTCTTTTGGATCATGATGTTTCAGGAGTTTCTGTACTGCCTAGCTATCTTTATGTTGTTTGGTGTCTGATTTCTTCCTATTCAAATTCTCCTTTCAATCACAGTGTTTATGTGGTCTTCTTTCAAGCCAGTAGTGTTGAAGGCTTCAGGTTTCTAAAACTGTTTGGTATGTACTAGATGTAAATATTATAGGCTGTTTATTTTAAACAGATACAATCAACCCTTAAGTGTGAAGCTCTGGGGTGTAACATGTAAAAGCCATGAACATGAGAATATTATTTACAGATCATTAGCATGTTGTCTCCTATAATGGCTGTAAGTCATTTCTTTCAAAAAATAAATCCAAAGCTTAATTCTCTCTTGAACTTGTAAGGATTTGAAGTAATTTTCAGAAATGTATTTTAACGGAAATGTTCAGATTAGTGTTTGATCTCAGACTCTTTAATTTGCCTCCTTCTGTTGGGTTTGTTTGGTTTTAATTAGCTCAACTGAGAAGAAAAATGTGAACTGCACCACTGCAGTAGGAATGGAATACTACCACAAAAGAATGAAGAAAATACTGAATACAAATGAATTTCTGTATTTAAGAAAATGATATAATGAGGGATAATATTGCATTAAATTGCATTAAATTGCCTGACTGCCTAAACTGCTGTAGTTCATATAATACACATGGCAAACAGGGAGGTGTTAAATATCCCAAAAGCATGTCTCAGATTTGTAGGGTACTCTTACCTGAAAATGTCCTTGACATTTACCATCTTTGTGAGTGTATTCTCCAGTCCATTTTGTTTTCAAAGGAATGGTCACACACTTTTCGGTGTACTAAACTACACCAAAACTCCGGGTGGAAGTCGAAGACTTAGATCCAATATCCTGGAGCCACTAACAGACGCTGAAACAATTAACACAAGACTGGACTGTGTTCAGGAATTCCTCCAGGATGAGGAGCTCTTTTTTGGTCTTCAAGCAGGTAGCAGTTTATTTTTTAATTCATAGTATTATATTTCTTTTTAAACATTTATTTCTGATAGACGAAAGTATGCGGGGTGACAATATGTTTGAAAAGTTGGGTTTTATAATTGTCAGGTGACATAGTGGGCACTTAATTTTTGAAGTAATCTTTATTTGATAGTGATGTTTTTTTCTCAAGTATTTTGCAAAGAAAAGTTAATTTCTCTGCTTAAAGTGGGTAGAAGTCAGCAGGCCAATAGCTTTTTCAAAAAGTTTAACTCTTCATCTCTATGGCTAGATACACACTATGTTGGAAGAATACAAGTACGTATAATATATACATTAAAACCAAAGGCATCACTGCTGTAATACTTGTGTATGCGTTGTTCTTTTGTCATTGCTCCGTAAAGCAGTGGCCTAGACAAATGTAAAATAAAGACTGTACCAGAGTATGAGTTAGTCCCCCTGAAGCTGGATCATGTAATCTTAATCATAGAAGAAATATGATTCAATCTAACAAAAGAATATTGCTGAATTGATATATGACCTCCAGTAAATAATATTTAGATACAGTAAATAATTGAGATAGCAGCTATTTTTAACCCATTTTTTAACTTGGTAAAGAATTTATGAAAATAGAATGAAAGAAAAAATTAACATAAGTATTACTAAATAATTATGTGAATGTAAAAAATTGATTTTACTATAATTATAGTTCGTTTTCTGTTCTGTACTTTTGTTTTACAGTTATCTCAAAATTCCTGGATACAGAACAACTACTTTCAGTTTTGGTACAAATTCCAAAGCAGGATACAGTATGTTTTGAAATACACTTTAGATTACGAGTTATCTGGCTAAGATGTGCAATATATAAATGTGATATCTGTAAATATGTGTGATACGATAAGGAAAAGACTGTACCTTAAAACCACATGGAATAATTCTATTATAGATTGAGAGTAGATCATATTTTACAGCAGTAGAGGATTCTCATAGAAGAATATTAGAAAAATTTGTGTTTGCTTCAATATCACATTTATCTAAACTTATACAAATTGACTTCAATACTCTTTACTTTTTCATCATTCCCCACCTTTAGTCTTCATATGCGTACGTGCTGTTTGACAGTACTATGATGAGAGAGAGGAATGTCCTTTGCATCAGCCTAAGAGGAAAAAGTGTATAACAGAAATTTACTCTTATTTTTGGAGGTCGATAAACTTTTTGATAGCCTAAAGAAAATGAAACATCTTTCTTACTAGAAAATAAATAATTTCTTGATTTTCATGTAATACAGGTGAATAGAAATTAGTCTTTATTGCCTGAAAAATTATTTTGAGAAAGATTCTTAGGAAGCATTCTGACTTTTCTCAGCTCTGCATACAAAACAGATGAACTAAGTCAGTCATATAAACATACAGAGCCAGAAATGGAACTTACCTGTTAATTTCCAAGGCACAGATGCTCTGTGAACCAAGTGCAGCTTTTTCATGCAGGGGTTAATGAACAACCTCTGAACAACAATGAGCTGACAGAAAACAATATACTCACTTGCATAGCATAAGCAGTACGAAATGAGGCAGAAGTTGCCCCTACACTGACTGTTCTCAAAAGCGGATAAGATTTATGTCTCAAGCACATAACTGAGGGATCTTTAGGTTATGAATAGTGTTTGGAAGTCATTTGTGCATCATGTTCTCGACCCATGCTTCTCTGTTAACGTTTGAATACAAGAGATAAGTAATGTATTGAAGAAACAATTACTCTTAAGTTTCCTCATGGTCCTGTTTTACAGATTGAAAGAGTACCCGGCTACATTAAATCATGTATCTAACTATTCTAGGATTCTGTGATCTCACAAGTCAAAAATGAAGTGCAGATAAAAGCATTTATTCATAAAAGTGCAACTAGACAATAAAGCTATAAATGCTTAGAATAACATAGCTTAGTTGAAAGACAAGCAATACTTTATCTGCTTGTGTTCAGGCTTCAGCAGGAAGGTGTTTTATTCCTTATCTGCATGACAGTGGCAGCCATGGTTTTGGTCTGTATGAGTGTTTTATACCTCCTGTGACATCCATTAGAGTGCATTCAGGAGCTTGGCTGACAGAGAAGGTTTCCATCACAGATCACCTTTGGCAAAATTACTGAATATACCTTCAGATCAGATTCCTTCGAACCTCTCTTTCCTCCTCAGTGTTTATAATGAATTTCCCATTTGAAGTCTTTTAGGAGCTTGAGAAAGGTTTAATCTTACACCTTGAAAATCACAGTGTAACATTTTTAACCAAAATTAATTAAAGTAACTGGGACCGGTATTATTTAATATATTCATCAACGATTTAGATGAGGGAATTGAGTGTACTATCAGCAAGTTTGCTGATGACACTGAGCTGGGAGGAGTGGCTGACACGCCAGAAGGCTGTGCTGCCATCCAGCGAGACCTGGACAGGCTGGAGAGTTGGGCAGGGAATAACTTGATGAAATATAACAAGGGAAAGTGTAGAGTCCTGCATCTGGGCAGGAACAACCCCAGGTTCCAGTATAGGTTGGGAAACGACCTGTTAGAGAGCAGTGTAGGGGAGAGGGACCTGGGGGTCCTAGTGGAGGACAGGATGACCATGAGCCAGCACTGTGCCCTTGTGGCTAAGAAGGCCAATGGCATCCTGGGGTGTATTAGAAGGGGGGTGGTTAGTAGGTCGAGAGAGGTCCTCCTTCCCCTCTACTCTGCCCTGGTGAGACCCCATCTGGAATATTGTGTCCAGTTGTGGGCCCCTCAGTTCAAGAAGGACAGGGAGCTGGTGGAGAGAGTCCAGCGCAGGGCAACAAAGATGATTAGGGGAGTGGAGCATCTCCCTCATGAGGAAAGACTGAGGGAGCTGGGTCTCTATAGTTTGGAGGAGACTGAGGGGTGACCTTATAAGTGTCTATAAATATATAAAGGGGGAATGTCACGAGGATGGAGCCAGGCTCTACTCAGTGGCAAACAATGATAGGACAAGGGGTAATGGGTACAAACTGGAACACAAGAGGTTCCACTTAAACTTGAGAAGAAACTTCTTCTCAGTGAGGGTGATGGAACACTGGAACAGGCTGCCCGAGGAGGTTGTGGAGTCTCCTTCCCTGGAGACATTCAAAACCCGCCTGGACACATTCCTGTGTAACACTATCTAGGTGTTCGTGCTCCGGCAGGGGGATTGGACTAGATGATCTTTTGAGGTCCCTTCCAATCTCTAGCATACTGTGAAAGTAAGGTTTCTCTTCCTTCAGTGTACCGCAGTGTGTTTGTTAGACTGGAGATCAGCTCCTGTTCCTAACTAGTTTGTAAACAAATGTTGGTGAAGACTCCATAAAGGACAGGCTTGCATTTTAGTCATTAATGAGTCTAAAAGAAGTAACATTATATGGAAGAGTTACTGACTATTGACTGTATTTGTTCATTTTCTCCCTTTGAGCCTGAAGTGCAGCATGTACAAAGATCCTCTTTTAACACCAGTTAGTTCCTGTAAGAACTATTCTAGCAAGGTGCACTCTGTGAATACCAGCTCTACACGTCTGACCATGTCTGTCCTTTTGATGTCCAATTCCATCATGGGACTTAGACCCCACATGTATTTGCAGATCATGATTCTTCCATTCATACATGTAGCATTATTTAGTCTTGTCTTTTACAGAAAAATTACTTCATATAGAAGGTTAAGATAAGGCAAGGGATGCCCTCTACCACAAGAATAAAGAGTTATTATATACAAAGAAGAAAAGATTTCACACAGGGTCAACTCCTACATTTGTGCTGAAAACGGACGTTAGGTTTTCTTCGGAACCAAACAGTGTGATTATCTATGTTGGTTTCTTAAAATCCCTCACACAGTGTATACGTAGTACATATGCTATGCATTACATATGCTATGCTCTAATATCATCAGCAAAATATTTTACTGTAAATATTAATGGGCATAGAAAACAAGTTAGAATAGCTATGTGGACAAAACATGGTTAAGTTAGTCATTAATGTAAGCAAAACTTTTAAACATTTATTGGATTTATTTTTAATTACAAGGGTAGATGTTTAAGGACATAAATATATTAACCAAGGATAAGTCAACCAAATTGGGTTATGTTGTATTTAACATCATTTCTGAAAAGGGCTATGCTGCTTAATTGTTGTGAATAATGTATTCTATTTGAAAGAGTTTATGAGCTTGTAGAGCTTACAAAGCTATGTAGGAGATTAGAAGTTTTCGTGGCTTGGTCAATCGTTACCAGTGCAGACAAATGAAAATATTAGCTACTGGTAGGCAAGCTATCACAATAGGCAATGTAAAATTTAGGTAAGCATTTTTTTTATGCTGTTACACATCAAGTTGTCGAAGTGAGCTTATAAAGTATTGTGGCATTTTTTGTTAAAAGTACAAAGGTGTTAACAGTATGAGTTCTGCTAGTTCTTAAGTACTTCTTCAAACAGGCAGACATACAAACACCTCCAATATTTGTAAAATTTTTCAACAGGTTAAAACTGCTGAATCAAAAATAACTAATTTAATCTACCTGAAACATACCCTAGAACTTGTGGAGCCTCTAAAGGTAAGTTATGCCATTTTTTTTATAAAGCACAGACTGCTTCGTCCTTATTTTTATACAGTGCAGTTTGTTACATTTCATAGACTGTTTCAAGCTGGAAGGGACCAATAGGTATCATCAAGTCAAAAAAAAAAAAAAAAAGGTAAGTTTACTTCAATCTATCAGAACATGATCCTGTCAACACAGTCTGTTAATTCTTAAGCCTATTGGAAATACGTATTTGAGTCTGATACTCTCTTAAGGACTGGATTCCTACCATTACCTGAATAATTGATTTTATAACAGACCTTTAACTGAAACTCCTGCTCAGATTATCCAACCACTGATGTAGCCTCAGTGAATCTGACAACTTTGTCCTTTGAAAGGGCTAAAAAACTCCCTAACTATTCACGTCCATGTTTTACTCTTCAACAGGCTGCTTTAAGAAACTGTACCACACCGCTGCTAAAGGCTTATTACAGTTCTCTTGAAGATACAAGGTATTTATCAGGATACTTTAGCTAGTGTGTTAGAAGCTCTTATGTTAAGAATGTGTGTGAGAATTAAGATGTTGCATCGTTGCTTATCTGTAGTTACAGGTATAGCTCAGTTCTTTTGCCTAAAAGTTGATTTTAATTGTCAAAAAATCTGGTTTTCAACTAACAAAAAATACGGGGGGGGGGGAAGTGAACCAGAAAGTTAGTTGTGAAACTTCAGTTGCTGATGTACTGCACTCTTTTAGAAATAATTCTGAGAAGACAAAAGTAGTGATTTCCCAGTATCCCCATAGCAATGCAAAAATCAAGAGTTCCCTGTATCTTTGAGAAATAATTTCTATCTCCCAAACATTTGAATGACATCTTTGGTCAGAGTTGGCTATAGTCATACTTCATTCTGAGGCAAAAGTAGACATGAAATTTAGTGGTTTGTTTTAACAGTGCATAACTTGCTTCAGTAATTCGTAATGCTCTTATTTGTAATTTTGGGATGCTATTACAAATAAAAATAGTAAAATATTATGTAGCTAATTAGCAATACAACTAATATTGCAGATTTGGAATTATACTTGAAAAGATTACAACTGTCATTAATGACGATACAAGGTACACAAAAGGATGTCTGAGTATGAGGACCCAGAAGTGCTATGCTGTTAAGCCTAACATCAATGAATTCCTCGACATAGCTCGTAGAACATACACAGAAATTGTTGATGACATAGCAGGTATTTCTAAACCAAGTTTTTTTTTATTTGAAGTTCAAAGTATATTGCATGTGGCATATAGAAGCCATATAATCCTATCTGTTGTAACCTTCTAATGTGTAAAAAATAGTTACTATAAACTGATTGGCATTGATAAGTAACCGAAGTACTTTTAAGATACATACAGAGATTCTCCTTTTTATAGGTAAAAACTCAGTTTTATTTAATGAAGTTGAACAACTGTATTGTGGCTCCTATATTTAAGTCTGTTGATCCTTATTCTCTGAAAGTACGATAAAGTTAAAGTAATGTAACAGAGTTATTCCACCTAAAACATTCTGCATAAAGCAGATAAATCTTTAGTTTAGCTTCTTGACTTAAAATATCAGAATTCTGTGTTCTTTATATTTTAAGCAGTCTTGATCTATGAACTGCTTTTTAGCCAAGCTACTAAGAGTTGGAAAACACAAATGAAAGGAATTTTACCATCATGTCTGTTACTGTGCTTTAGTAATCTTCCTGTTAATCAGTCAAAAGAGAAAGAAAAACCCCAGCCTTCTGGAATGGATCTCCATTTTTAGTATAAGATGTTGATTTCTAGCTAGAGGACCATCTTCTTCATTTACTATGTAATTGGAAACTTAAAAGAGCATCAGAAACTTTAGCATCTGTCATGTGTTCTGAGCTTCCTTTCTAGTCTTATATTCTACATAGTACACAGTGAAAAGTACAGAGGCTATTGTTTTTCATTTCCTAAACCTTCCAGTATTTGGTAGCTGCTGGGAATCCAGCATGTGTGAAAGTCTTCCGTGTGCCTGTTTTCCCTGTAGCCCACATGCTTGCAGAAGGGACTCTTTTCTCTTTTCCTTGTTACTGGATTAAACTCTTAAGTGACTAAGACTGAAATACTGATGTTGTCTGCCTGGAGTTCTGTAAGCCTTTGATTCAGTCCTCTACAACATCCTTGCTGCTGATTTGGAGAGAGATGGGTTTGACAGATAGACTAAGGAATGAGAGGTAGATATGAGATGGATAAGGAATTGGCTGAATGGCCACATCCAGTGAGTGACAGCTCAATGTCCAAGTGGAAACCAGTAGCAAGTGGTGTCCCTCAAGGGTCCATACTGAGACAAATACAATTTACCATCTTCATCAGTGACATGGACATGGATTGAATGCACGCTCAGCAAGTTTGTGGACAATACCAAGCTGAGTGGTGCAATTGATTGGTGGGAGGGAGCAGATGCTTTCCACAGGGACCATGAGAGGCTTGAGGGTGGGCCTATAAGAATCTCTTAAAGTCCAGCAAGTTGAAGTGCAAGGCCCTGCACCGAGGTCAGGACAGTCCCCAGTATCAGTATGGGCTGGGTAATGAATAGATTGCAGGGAAGGATGTTGGGATACTGGTGGACACAAAATTGGACATGAGCTGGCAATATGTGCTTACAGCTCAGAGAGCAAATTGTGTCCTGGCCTACATAAACAAGAAGCGTGACCAGCAAGTTGAGGAGAGAGATTCTCCCCCTCTCTTCTGCTCGGGTCAGACCCCAGTGGAGTACTATATCCAGCTCTAGGTTTTCCAGCACAAGAACAACAAGGACCTGTTGGAGTGGGTCCAGTGTAGGCTACAAAACTCATCAGAGGGCTGCAACACCTCTCCTTTGAAGAAAGGCTGAGAGACTAGGCGCTATTCAGCCTGGAAAAGAGAGGGCTTCAGGGAGACCTTTGATATGTAAACAATATGGGGCTTTTCAGAGGGAAGGAGAAAGACCTTTTTTTTTTTTTTTTTTACCAGGGTCTATGCTAAAAGGACAAGGGCAGTGGTTTTAAACTGAAAGAGGATATGTTTAAGCTGAACATAAGAATTTTTTTATAATGTGTGATGAGATGCTGAAAGAGGTTTTTTACAGAAGTTCTGAATGCCCCATCACTGGAAGTGTTGAGGGTCAGGTTGGATGGGGCTTAGAGCAACCTGATCTAGTGAAAGATGTCCCTGCCCATGGGAGAGGAGCTGGACTAAATTCTTTAAAGATGCCTTCCAGTCCAAACCATTCTGTGATTCTATATACAGAATGTCCTCAATTGCTAGTCTACATTTGGAGTGGTTGGAATATGAGAGTGGGTAAGCTTAGAGCCTTGAGCAGCAGGGAAAGACCACTAAGGAACTCCATCCTTTCTTCTTGCAGGAGTACTACACCATTACCATCTTTGAAGTATTCAGAATTCCCATCATTTAACACTACATGTTCTTCTATCATCTAACAGTTTCCCCACATACGGTGTCTTCTCAGCTAGGAACAAGATGAATTTAAGGGGGGGATCACAAATGTAAAGCACACCCCTCAGTCTGGGGGAAGAAGATTGCTTAGAATCATGAACTGGTTAAAAACTGAGAGTTTCTGAGTTCATCACTCTCATCACTCATCATCTCTCGTCTCTCACTATCGATGAGGCAGTGACACTAGGTGCTTGGGCAAATTTTCCTTGCCATCGTTAGGCCCATGTGGGAGTCGGTCGGATGCATGACCTGCCTTTAAAAGCCCCATGAATTTATCTGATTCTCCACTGGATTTTTTTTTTTTTTTCTCAATAGCTTTATGCAGCCACATCTGTTACATTAATAAGTTACTTCAGTAACTCCCTGGAGACCTGCCTCTAAGGCCTTTTGTCATGTTGCTTACCTGATACATGCAGCACCTATAAATCTCATTAACAGTATGTGTCTTTGTACCAAAGCAAACACGTATATGTGTGCATGCACAAGTCTCTGTGTAATTTGGGTCCGCTCTGTATTTATGGTATATAGGTATGATCACACAGCTTGCAGAAAAGTACAACCTGCCAATGAAAACAAGTTTCAGCTCTGCTCGTGGGTTTTTTATCCAGATGAATATTGATTGTTCAGCATTACCCAATGGCCAACTTCCTTCAGAATTTACAAAGGTATCTGTACTAGATATGTTTTTGCATAATATGTTTGTATACTTAGTATATAAAAAATGTATAATACATTATTAAAGGACACATTAAATGGTAATTTAAGCAACAATTAAAATAATTTCAGTGAAGATATCTAGAAGTAAATGAAGGTGTAATGGGTATGTTTTTATAACCGCCTTATTTCTAGTTAATATAGTGAGAAATGTGCAATCACACGCAGTTATGTTGTATGTGAAGATAAAGTTATATATCTTGCTGATAACTGCTTCTCTTACATGGATTTTCCATAAAAATGTGTATGGAAAAAATGAAACCAGGTGTTGTTTCTCCTGCTCCACCCATCCTTCCCCCCCCCCCACCCTGATTGTTCCCAGTTTACATTTTAGAAACTATTTTTTGTTTCTGATAATATGGCCAGCTCTTACTGTTGGTTTGTATTTTCTGTAGATCACTAAAATGAAAAACACATATAGCTTCACTTCAGCAGATTTAATAAAGATGAATGAAAGATGTCAGGAGTCCCTGAGAGAAATATATCACATGACCTACTTGTAAGACCATTTAATATTTGTTAATTCCATGGGATTTGTCCAATTAACAGCTACTTACACACTTTCTTAAAGCTGGATTTCTGTTCAGTTGTGGCCACTTGCAGAAATAATCCAAAGTGACACTTAGGACATGTACTTCCTGAGCCCCCCCCCCCCAAAAAAAAACCAACCAAACCACAAAGTGTGTATTGTATTAAGTGTGATTACAGACATATTGGCACTTTTTAATAAGGGTGGCCATCATATATATTAATTTTTTTATGGGTGACTTATCTATGCAAAATGACACAATGAATGCATTAGGTTTGTAATGCAGAATCCTTGCGTTTGCAGGAGAACTGTCAGTTTCTGTATTTTGCCCTTGCTGCTGTCATGTTGCTCTGCTGTCTGTTCCAGGAGATTCACTAAGCATAACATTGCATGTCAGTTTTATGGAAATTCTATCTAGAAACCATATGGGGGTTTTATTAACATGAAGGCCTAAGGGACTTAGAATTGCATTTGATGTGTTAATAAAATATACTTGTTTCCATAGCTGTATTTTTAGTTCATTCCCTTTGTGAAGCTTTCCTATGAGCTGTTGGTATTTGAGTCTTGGGTCTGATGGGAGAATTTAATCTGAGATGATGATATAAAATCTTAATTTGCTTCAAAGAAATGTATACGTTTGCTTGCATCTAGCAGAAATGATTGCATTTTATGAGTAACCACCTATCCTAATGTATGTAGTATGAACATTTTTAACTTTATTTCTGTAAGCTGTATGAAGTGACAGTGTACTGTGGAACAACTAAATTGCTGTCTTATTTCAGAATAGTATGTAAGCTACTGAGCGAGATCTATGAACACATTCATTGCCTATACAAGCTGTCTGACATTGTGTCCATGCTGGATATGCTGCTTTCATTTGCCCATGCCTGCACCCTTTCTGATTATGGTAAGTTTCTTCTTTGATTCTGTCATGGGCCAGGTAAAGTCCCTCCTGCTGGAGAATATCCAGGCTGTTTTGTCTGGTTTTCCAATTGCTAAGTCCACAATTTCATTTTCTAGGTCTCAGTAGACTTCATATGAGTGTCTCTGGCCAATCCTTGCCAGTTTTGTGCTGATGTTCTTTCCATTCACTGAAATTGCATTCTGCCATTTAGATCCTGTAAGCCTTCACAGCCAGTCTTTTTCAGAAGTCTTTTCAGTTTAAGCATATTCTATTGAAAAGTATAAAGCCCGTGAACATTCTGAGTTTACACTTCCGTTCTGAAAGGACACAAGATAATATAAGCAGATCAACACGAAGTAGCATAAAACAAAATATGTGGCTACCTTTGTTTATCTGCTTCAATTTCTGTAGCACATCTAGATGTTTTTGGAAATAGACTCTTGTAAGGAATCCAGGATCACATGCTTACTGTCATATTGTTTCTCCCGCTTCTCTTGCCCAGTTCTGCAATGTACAAATGATCACGTTGTCTTCAATTAGTGCTGAGCTGGAATACCTACCTCCAGTACAATACGGTGTAGATACTTAATCAGGTCTAGAAGCCCTTTCAGGAGATGTATTAGCCCATCATTACTAATGCTGCTATGTAATTCTCAGTTCACGAGCAGGATCAGTTTACTTCGCAGTTTGGACTGTGAATCTTCATGTGCTGGTCATTCCAGTCATATGAATTGATATGTAACTGAACTGAGCATTAGCTGATGTGATGGAAGCATCACAGTCCTTCCCACCAGATGAATCAGAGCACAAGTCTTCTTCAGCAGTAATAACAAGACCAAAGCCACTTAGCTTCTCCCATAAATCTACACCTGCAGTTTCCACAGCCAGGCATGAATGTGCATCCACTAAAAGAAACGTACTGTCATGTGTAGCTTTCAGTCCCCTTTACCAGTTGACTCTCTCTTGTAAATCATTAAGTGACTAAAACCTACACCAGGTAATTAGAGTTCCCCAGTGTTTAAAGCTGAGAAACTGTTTTAGCACTTCTCTCTTGAAGTCTGCTCCATTTAAGCGGACTGCCAAATTTAGCAACGCTTTGTTAGCCAGGGGTGCTGCCATTGAGGTGGACAAAGAGAACATATGGAACAGGTTCAGAGAAGAACTGTATTCTGACAGAAATGCAAACAGATAGTATCAAGTGGATCTTTGTAGGCATAGTGTGCACCCAGATAATCACAGAATCCCAAGGGTTGGAAGGGACCTTAAATGATCAATGCAATAACATAGAACAGAAATAGAAGGAATGCTACTTCCTCTTTTCTTGTGCTTGTGTAACAAGGTACATAAGTAGTAGTAACAGGGTCGATGACCCCTGTACTTGATATGCTCATAGCAGTATAAAAATAAATTAATAAGGATATATTAGTTATGAAACTGGCTTTCAGGTTTTCTGTTTTAATTACTTTTCAGGTTTTGCTCTTTGTAGTTTATTACTGGAGTCTAACCATACTTACTGCAGAACACAAACACAATGTTAATTTAGAAATGAAGTGTTACGGGATTCTTTCTGTAGTAACAAGTCATGAAGATTTGCATGACAGAATCTGTACCTGAAAGTGGCTGGTAATTCTTCCCAAGTGCTGCATGTCAGTCTTGCTCTCTACAGGAAAGTGAAAATCAGGGAACAGAGTCTGAGTTTGGCTTTTGCTCTGCAAGAATGACTTTGTGTCAGAACTCACTAGCTTAAAAATGTGAAGCTTTCCATACCAACTCTGCAGTGTCCTGTATCCTTTTTCTGCTTTAGTTCGTCCAGAATTTACGGATACTTTAGCGATCAAGCAGGGATGGCATCCCATTCTTGAAAAGATAGCTGTGGAAAAACCTGTGCCTAACAATACATATCTGACAGAGGGTAACAATTTTGTCATTATTACGGGACCAAATATGAGTGGAAAATCAACATACCTAAAACAGATTGCACTTTGTCAAATTATGGCACAGATTGGTGAGTAATAATGTACTGTGTTACTAATCTTCTGCAGACAGTTGTTTTCCACTTAAAAATATTTCTGAAGTTGAATGATTTGGCTCCTAGAATAAGGTTCTGTCTAAATGGTGCCAGGTGTTTTTTAGTCTGTCAGACTTTGTCAAGTCTGTCAGCTCTTGTGTTGCTGACAGAAGCCACTGCAAGGTTTTGGGTCTGCCACTGGCCCTGTTTGTGTATCTGGAAGCCTCCCCAGTCTGTTCTTAGGAGAGGTACAGTTGTGTGCTTCAGCCCTTTGGAGCGCCTTAACCCAGCCTAGCACCTTACATTAGACTGATAGCAAGTGTCCTTGAAGTATGCTCATCAAGCTACATATGCATTGGTAATCCAAAAGGAACATGAGAAATTCCTGAATACAGGGATGAGTCTCAGTTAGACTCCTCATGTTTTTTACCTTAAAGATGGAGGTAACCACCCGTTCCACAGCAGGCTGGTAGCATGGAAGAAACACCTTAATAGGCTGACGCTGTCTCTATTAGGATGAAATTACTTAGAAGTGGTGAATAAAATTTGTCCACCATGTGTTTGTGGGTGCAGTCCCCAACAACTGCAAGTTCCAGATTGTCATGTCACACTGATATGAGAAAACTCATATTTTACTTGTTTTGTAGGTTCTTATGTCCCAGCAGAGTATTGTTCCTTTCGAATAGCAGAGCAGATATTTACCAGAATAGGTATGGATGATGATATAGAAACAAATGCCTCGACGTTCATGAAGGAAATGAAAGAGGTATTAAACATGGCTAAGTCAGGGTCCAAGGCCCATTTTTACTGTTAGGCTAGTAAGAATTGTACTAGTATAATTCCACTGAAAGAATGTACTTTTAAAAGTAGTCAGAAATTCAGCTGTCGTCTGTTACTTAATGATAAACCACAGAAACCCAGGCATATCTTAAATAACAAGATATGCCAATACAAGTAAAAATCAGTGCTCTGTTGGACAGTAGTTTCGACATTTTATTGCTCCTTGGACCTTAAATGAGCCTAAGCTCCCTCAGTTCCCTTTCCCAAAATGATACAGTTTTGAGGGAAAGTGATATATTCAGTGGACAAGAGGAGGAATGCTGCAAGAGGAGTCTTTGCTTGGTTAGAATTGGCAGCTGTTGGAAAGCTGTGAAAAGGCTCTGACATGATTTTTAAGAATTTCTATATTAAGTTTCATCTGAATAAGGCAGAGTATTCCTCGAGTATCCCTCTGGGCATCCCTCTGAGCAGCACTGTTCCTAATGGGGGTTCTTAAAAAATGGATTTGTAGGGATAGTAACGTGTGAAATATTTTTTTAGATAACATACATCATACAAAACGCTAATGACAAATCACTCATCATAATTGACGAACTTGGCAGAGGTACCAGTGCTGAAGAAGGAATTGGCATTTGTTACGCTGCCTGTGAATATCTGTTGAATTTAAAGGTAATTCTGTTTTGGAAAAGAAACAAAACCAAAAAAAAACCCCTTCTAATTATTTTATCATACATGCAAGTTTGCATTTCTGTCTAGAAAGGGAACAACCTGGTCTCTTTAGTTTTGCTTCGTACAGCTTTGAATGCTCGAATGTTGAACCTTTTTAAAAGGCTGTTACCTTTCCAAAGTACAGTGGCAGTTCCACACAGCAATCACACAGGCTGGAGGCTTGTTTAGAAAACAGGAAGATGGTTTTAGATGGGTTGAAAGTTTCATCTCTGTCACGAGTTAGGTGATCATCTATTTTTTTCTGATTTACTGTAATTTATTCCAGAATCATTTCCAACAGAAATTTTCTTTCTTGTTTCCTTATTTAGGCATTTACATTATTTGCTACACATTTCCTGGAACTGTGTCATATAGATGCCTTATATCCTAATGTGGAAAACTACCATTTTGAAGTGCAACATGTGAGAAGTAGTGCTGGAAATAAGGAGAAAATTGCTTACACTTACACACTCTCTAAAGGGTATACAGAGGAAAAGAACTATGGTAATGGATTCTACTATGACTTTAACTTAGTAAACCTCATATAGGACATTATTTCAGTTAATAGGCATCTAACAGTGTTTTTCTGCTGAGAGATTCCTCCTGAGTTAGTATCTCTCTCAGAGTTACAGTTGCAGATCTGTAATATGTTCCTAATGCTTATGTGTTTTAACTGTGCAGTGAGATGTTAGTTTTGGGGTAGTATGAAGAACTTGGATGAAATTTTCCTTTCCTGTGGTGGGGGGTTGGAATTAGATGATCTTTAACATCCCTTCCAACCCAAACCGTTCTGTGATTCTATGAAAAAAAAAAATTTTAATAATGTGAGTAGCTACTTGATTCATCTCTGAATGAGATGAGCCAAACTCAGCACACAGTGCTCGAGGTGATGATGGAAGTGAGTGAAAGTTCTGGTGAGACTTACAGCTGTGAATGCTCAGGTTTATGTGAAACTCTCTGACGTGTCTGCCATATGTAATGATATATCATTTAAATAGCAGCTTGGGCTTTTTTGGTTAGCAAAAAGGCATAGAGTTTCTTTTAAAAATGGCAGGAATTATACAGTGTGTCAGCCAGAGGCTGATTTTGAGAGGTTCCACTAAAGCATTGGTGTTCTCAGGAAAGGCTGGGGGGTTGGAACTGGATGATCTTGAGGTCCTTTCCAACCCTAGCTATTCTATGATTCTGTTCTATGATTCAGAATGAGTCAAATTGAAGACTGCACAGATTGACCAATAATGGGTCAATAAAGAAATGAGTGAGTGACAGTAAGGCATAGCTACATTTTTAAGGAGTTACAGAACTCTGTACATTTCCAAATACTAGATTCTGAAGTTTGATTTAGGTGACATTTAATCAGCAGAAAATTAGCTACACATTACTTTTGCAGATTAGTGGTAACTGAGGCCTAGGAATTATCCCAGTCAGGCTTCCATTGACCGGACTTAGAATGTTTCTTTATCAGAATTTCAGAATAAGCTTCCTTCCCTTTTAATGCACAAGCTCAGTTTCAGATGCTGCAACAGCCCTTACTTGAGCAAAGTTTAATTCTAAGAAAGAGGGCAGGTTCCCTTTTTCATTTTTAACCCTACAGTGTGAGAGCCTCCAAGGAAGCACAGCTTTCTGAGAACAGCCAGGGCCAAAGGCAGAGGGCAAAAAAGTGTGTTAGTGCAGTGACAAAAACATACATCTCTTCCTTTCCGTATCCACTAGATATGTGGGTTAAAGGGAGAGTGCATTTAGCACAACCACAGCATTTTCTGGCCTGCCCAATTAAAAGAATTGAACAGAGAAGCTGCTAGCACCAGCGTGCCATTTTTCAGCTTTAACCCCTCATGTGCCTCATCCTGCACAGTTACACTGCTGCCAGGAGTAACTTCTTGTAGAAGCCTATCTCAGAGGTAACACAGGAAACAGTTTGTTTGTAACTCTTAAAACTGTACTGCTTATTAAAACCAATACAAGACACAAATAGAAAATGTATATAAAAATAATT
Organism: Pezoporus occidentalis; assembly: GCF_034315485.1. Taxonomy (NCBI): domain Eukaryota; kingdom Metazoa; phylum Chordata; class Aves; order Psittaciformes; family Psittacidae; genus Pezoporus; species Pezoporus occidentalis. Next base: position 121,974 of record NW_026915737.1, read on the forward strand.
TTAATAAAAATTAAAATTTCTCCCTTCAAAAAAAAGGTCAAGTTAATTCTGGCAGACATAGTGTGGAAGGTAGGGAAAAATTACATCAAAACCCCTGATTTGTCTTTTTATATATTTAGGATTAAAAGCTGCAGAAGTTTCCTCCCTACCATCATCTATCATTGTGGATGCAAAGGAAATCACAAATCACATTGCAAAACAAATCCTGGTATGTAATAGAAAATTGTAAGGGAGTAATTCAGTTTTCATAAAACTCAGACATTTTCTGTTCCTGGAAGGACATGGGAGAAGCACTGCCCCTGGTTTTAGCAAAGTAGATGTCGGTAAAATCTGTGTTTCTGAACCAGTTATAAAACACTACACTGAAGGTTGCTGTTAGGTGACAGCCCAAAGCAGTCCTTAGGGTGAAGGAGTTTAGGATGGAGCGTTGGTGTACAAGTCAAGAATCAGGAGGTGCGAAGGAGGCTGGAAAATAGCTAATATTAGCATTGTAATAACAGAAGAGAATTGATTTCCTGTTTTACTGCATGGTGTGTTTTTGAGAACAGCACAGGCAGAAGAGCACTCCTGAGATGATGAGACAGAGAGCTGCGTACCATTTAGCAATGAGATTGGTTCAGACTGCCAGAAATTCTCGATTGGATCCAGACAGTTTGCGGATATATTTGAAAGGCTTGAAGAAGAAGTATGAAGCCAGTTGTCCTGCACCTGGACAGAGTGATGAGCAACAGTAATGCATTGCACAGGATGTTGCTCTAATTGTTCTGACTGCAAGGTGATTCTGGTTTTCCCCATAGCATTAGAAAACACTGCTTTCCACATGTTTTTCATTTCTTAATGTTTAGTCTGAATTATATTCACTACTCAAAGACCATATGCTTCATGTTTTTTTTCCACAAAACACACCTGAAGTAAAAGCATTTACTAGAGATGAGGAGCACAGTTCTTTTTGATAATGGACTGCATCCCCTTTGTTATTTTCTAGAGACAAATAAGTTGTATAATGTTTAGTATTTTCTTCCAATGTATCTGCTATTACGGTTCTTACATCTGATAATAAAGATCTTGCCTAACGAAAAGCAGTCTTTGAAACAGGTGGTCCACTTGTCTTGCACAGGCACACTCTGCACTGTTGAACATGCATCCATAAATCTGCATAAATGTGTGCATATAGAGAATTTACTGTGCATTTATCTGTTAAATAGGTAATACAGAACAGCACAATGTGTAATTTATAACAACAAATGTATTTTATATGTATAGCATCCATTTCCTTTTAAGGTATCTATCTTTGTAAACATACCAGCGCAACAGAATAACATTTGTAACGGGCACACTATGTTTTTTTACTGAAGAAGGTTTTTTTTATTGATTTAAGCTACTAACTGCAGTTCACCTCTCTTCAGGCTGTTGTTGCCAAGTCTCTCTCATCACCTCCATCAGTAAGTACTGTATTTGTTGTGTACCCCAGTGAGGGCTGTGGCAGAAGGAAGTCTTCTGTGTTCAGGTTCCTTAACAAGAAGAACCAGATGGGAAGTGACACGCATTTCAGACATTGACTGGGCAGGGTGCACGTGTCCCTGTTGGGGTCAGCCGCTGCAGCACCAGGAAGAACAGTTCTGGGGGTGTGCCTGGAAGCCTGGCATAGTTTGACCCCGTCAGAACTGTTCCCCTCTTCTGCGCACCCTTGTTTCAGAGCCTTGGGCTTGCTTCCAGCCCGTCAGGACTCTGTGTTTACCTGGTCTGCGCACTGCTCTCTCGAAACAGATGCTCAAGAAGGAGTTTGGTTTTGGTGTGTTTTCTCACTGGCATCTGTATGCCAAGGAGCAGGACCAGAACACAAAAAAGATGGATGCTTTCCATCATTATTTTAACTTATTTTAACATTAAACTTTAACTTGTTTTAACATTACCTGTAAATGGACCTTGGTAGGCAAATGGGCTTGAATTTGAGGGTCTTTGGTAGCATTGTCCATAGCTCCATGGAGGGGCGGAGAAAGAAAAGCACCTTCAAGGGGTTTTGCTGCAGATGTCTCGTGATGCTCAGTAGGTATGGGGCCCATGGTGCTCTGAGGTGCCTGTCCCAGCATGGGAACAGAGAGGGGACATTGCGGAGCAGAGCCTGATGAAGAGCCATGCCACCATCCTCTGCAGCCTGCGGGACAGGACTGTGGGTGCTGTCCCCTCATCTTTCTGGCCTTCTCTTCAGGGTGCGTGTGCCTGTGTGAATGCAGTTACTGAAGTGATGAGCTGCTGCTGGGGGCAGCTTTCCTTGGGTTTGGGATAAAGGAGAGAGGGAAGCAAAGAGGGAGGGAAAAAAAGGAAGGAGGGAAAGAGTGAAGGAGCCATTTATGGCCATTTCTATCCCATTTTTGCCCATTTCTTACCAGTTTAAGTCATTTTTTTGGCTATTTCTAACCCATTTTGAACCTTTTTTTTCCCATTTCTAACCCAATGTTGCCCACTTCTAACCAATTTATGCCATTTTATGCACATTTTTCCCATTTCTAGCCCATTGCCCATTTTAATGGTTGGGGGGGTCCCCCAAACTGGTTTTGGCCATTTCCAACCCATTTTTGCCAAATTCTAACCCATTTTAACCTTTTTTTTGTTATTTCTAGCACATTTATGCCTACTACTAAACCACTGTAAGCTTTTATTTGCTATTTCTGAAGTCTTTTTTGCCACTTCTGACCTGATTTTGTCCACTTCTATCCCATTTAAAGCCTTTTTTTTTTTTTTTTCAATTCCCACCTCTTTTTTGGCCCAATTCTAACTCAGTTTAACCCACTTTTTTCTTTTTCTAACCCATTTTTGCCCATTTGTCCCTAATTTTAAGCCATTTTTGACCATTTCTAACCCATTTTTGGCCACTTCTAACCCAATTTATGCCATTTTTAGCCATTTGTAGCCCTTTTATGTCCAATTCTAACCTGTTTTAAGCCATTTTGGCCATTCCTAAACCATTTTTCTTCATTTCTAACCAAATTTTTGCCACTTCAAGCACATTTTTGCCGACAATCCACCCTTGCTTAGCCACGTAAAACTCCTATCTGTGCATGACCCTGCAGAGCAGCGCTCTCAGACACCCCATGAACCAGCTCCTTAAGGGTGAATGTCCGGACACTGTGCCTAAACCTAGCGTGTTAGGACAAAAGCAAATAGCTGGTCAGGTTCTACACAGGGCGCCCTCCAGAACGGTGCCACCGACAGGGATATCCTCACTTAAACACCTAAAACTACCTCTGGGTAAAGCCTCTCTGGAAAGCACCCTCCGCTGAATCACAATCCAGCTCCCTAAACGCAAACTTGGAACAAGTCCAGAGGAGGCCACGAGGATGCTCAGGGGACTGGAGCACCTCCCGCATGGAGACGGGCTGAGAAAGTTGGGCTGCTCAGCCTGGAGAAGAGAAGGCTGCGGGGAGACCTCAGAACAGCCTTGCAGTGTGTGAAGGGGCCCTGTAGGGACGCTGGGGAGGGACCCTTCGTTAGGGACTGTAGCCACAGGACAAGGGGTAACGGGTTAAAACTGAAACAGGGGAAGTTTAGATTGGGTATAGGGAGGAAATTCTTTCCTGTGAGGGTGCGGAGGCACTGGAATGGGTGGCCCAGGGAGGTTGCGAGTGCTCCGTCCCTGGCGGTGTTCGAGGCCGGGCTGGACGTAGCCTCGGGTGGCACGGTTTAGTGGGAGGTGTCCCTGCCTATGGCAGGAGGGTTGGAACTGGATGATCTTAAGGTCCCTTCCAACCCAAACTACTCTATGATTCTGTCAATGTCCTGACTCTCCTCCTAAGCCTAATGCGTTAGGACAGAAACGGGAGCTGCGCGTTTCCTACAGATTACCCTCTGGAACATTCCCACCGATACGGGTGTCCTCACTTACTGACGCACCTGAAACGACCTCCGTGTAAAGCCTCACCGGACAGCCCTCTCCGCTGACCCACCAACCAGCTCCCTAAATGCAAACGTCCAAACCCTCACGGCTAAGCCTAAGGCTTCAGGTTCAGAAAGCTGGGGCTGCCCATCAGCTACACGCGGTGTCCTCCGCGACAGTGCCACCCACACGGCAACCCACCCTCGTCGACCCACCTAAAACTCCGTCTCCGTATGACCTTGCGGGGCAGATGCCCCATCAACCGGCTCCCTGAGTGCGAAGGTCCAAACCCGGTACCTAAACCTAACGCGTAAGGACAGGAACAAGTATCTGGGCGCATCCTACACAGGGTGCCCTCCGGAACAGCGCCATCCACGTGGCAATCCACCCTTGCTTATCCACCTAAAACTCCACCTGTGTAAAGCCTCACTGGGCAGCACCCTGCCGTGACCAACGAACCAGCTCCTCAAGCGCCAACGTCAAGGGAAGCACCAAGCTCAGCCGTGGCATCGGCTAAGAGCCCTCCGCGCCCAGTGCTCATTGCTGTGCTAGGAGATTGCTCTAACTGGGGGTTGCTCTGTGCCCTGCCACCACCCCAACCAGAGCTGCTCCGCTTCGAGGGGACTGCGACGGGTTCGCACTCGGGGTACGGCGAGTGAGGAGTAATTTGGGGCTCGCTTAACGCAAAGGGGTCCATTTGGGGTTGCACGGACCTGGCACCTCAGGCAGTCACCCCACTCTCTCAGGCACTCTCTTGATCACGGTGTTGCTTCCGCATCCAGCCTACGCTGCTGCAATCAATTCCATCTAACTGCTCCATCTTCGCCCGCCTGCCTTACTGTCATTATACCAGTCCAGATGCTACGTTATTCCCCCCCATCCCAGTTCCGACACCCGCAAATGAAACCGATGCCAAGAAACCAGCTGCCAGCCAGAAAATCATTTCACTTTATTCACCTTTTTATTACTTTGCACCCCATATGATCACATTCCATAGGTTTCCACGTTGCTGGTTAACAGGCAGAGGGAGGGCGGGGGGGGATAATTCTGAAGCTTTTGCTCCCGTAGGCCTTCCCCCCTTTCCTTAGGGCTGCACGGATGGGTCACGCCTCGGGGTCTCTTGACAAAAGTGGCCTTTTTCTGCTGGGGAAGAGCTGCCGGGAAGGAACCTTTCCTCCGAGCTCTAGTCCCAGATTTCTTCAGGCTTCCCGCGGCTCTTCCTGTGCTAGAGCACGAGAGAGAGCGCGTCCTCCGGGCTATTCCAGCACACCGGTCTGCTTCGAGCGGTCACGCAGCCTCGCACATCTACAAAAATGGCACAGCAATGGAAACTGCCATTAACAGGAGGAAATAACTCGCAGTGACTGCAAAAGCAAACGTCCCGTGAGGTGGAAGGAGCCCGCAATTAAAGCCAAAATGCGGCCTTAGACCCAGGGGAGGATGTAACCCTGCTAAAGCACTACGGGGCAATCCGCCCTCGCCCTGCCACCTAAAACCCCACCTGCGTACCTCCCCTCTGCCCAGGGCACTCGGGGGGTCCGGAGCCCCCTAAATGGTCAGCCAGTGGGAGCCTTTGAAATCTCTTCTACACTTCCCACGCCGAAAGACTAGGGAGAGGAAATCGAGTGCTGAGATTTTAAACACCCCTAATAAGAGACTCTTGCCAAAACAAGGAGGATCCTCATGCAAAACACCACTGTGCTGCAAATGCAAAGCCCCAGAGCGAACTGAGTGAGTAAAGACCAGCTCAGATTGAAGTCGGGCAGCATCCCGGGTGCTAGCTAGGGCGGTGGCACTCGATCCTCTTTCATACCCTTCTAAACCACGCCCGGCTGAAGTCTCTGCTCACCTAAAGGGGGTCATTGCCTTCCAACAAAGCAGACGGCTGCAACGGCTACGAAACGACCCTGCCCCTCCGCCCCGGGTCAGCTCCTCACCCCCAAGTTCTGCCACCCCCTTTTTGCCTTCCCGTATTAACGCTTCCCACCACAAGAGGGGCTCCCACCCGCTGAGAAAACTCAACTTACACCCTTTGCTTCAACGACCTCAGTCGCCACGCGTCTCCCCCCGGGACGGCGGCCCCCTCGCTCTGCCAGGAAGTCTCATTTACAGTTTGCTCTTTCCTCATAAAGATCAAATTGCTCCCATTTCAAGGGAAACGCTCTGGGGGCTCCCACAGCCCACGGGATACAGTCACCCATTCCACCGATGCACGTCAGGGTTACAGACACCTCCAGCCCAGCCGATTCTCCCTCTCCACACCGCAGCATCCACTCATTTCCGTCACCCGCCACTGGGTTATTCCTTTGCATCTTAGCAAAACCGACTACGGCGTTTGGATATTGTTGTCAAATTTCAAGCCCTGGGAGGAACCTGAAGGGGTTTTAAGTTCTTTTCTCTTTTTGAAGGGTGCTGGGAGAAGAAGAAAGCCCTCATTTTCCTTCCCCAGGGCAACCCTTCATTTCTCTGTTCTAAACCGCACCCGTTTTCATCCCGCAGCTTGACTACAGCACAGAGGTACAGACCTTCCTATTACATTCCAGTCCTCCCTCACGATGCGTCTCCAATCCTGACACGCTCACCAAAATCCAACGCTAAGTCAGTCATTTAAACAGTTTAGGAAAGAGCATAATCCTCCACGTTTCACTACGCCGCGAGTGCTGTGGAAACAGCGCGACGCAAAGGGCTAGAACTAGGGCAGAGGAAGCCCCAGACAAGTACAGCATCAAACCCAGAGCGACGCGACAACCTGCCGTCACAACCTGGACGTCGCTCTGGACATCACCCAGGACAAAGCTGGGCCGCAGCAAACAGTTAAGCTAACTGCTAGGGAAGGGAAGGGAGACAGGGGCCACGCTTCAAATCACCGCCTTGCCCCCTAATACTTAGAAATGCTTTTCCCAGGCCAGCACAAACCTGCCTTTTAACCAAGGGGAGCAACCACGCTGCCTTCAGAACAGACTGGAAGAACTCAAAGGTACTAAGCACCGATCTCGCTCGCTTCAGCTCACGCAGCCACACGACTACTTCTTCCTCCTTTTCCTTCCATCACGAGCATTCAAGCCCCGGTAAACATCAGCAAAGCCCTTTACACCTCCCATCAGATTCCCAGCACGCCGGTGTGCTTCTTCAGAAGCCTTTCCAGCCAATAAAACGGGCCCAAACTAATCCTACTTGCTATTTAGACAGAGCCACCCTTGCTTGGCATCTCTTCCAAACGGACTTCAGCAGGAGCATAAGGCACAACGTCTACTCCAGACAGATCTCACTCTGATCTAAACATAGGTATTTTCCACAGAGAGACACGCTTCACATTCCTCATCTGTACCTACATACAGAGCTAACCCCGAATTTCTCAGTTGCTTCTGGGTAAGGCAGGCTGGTAACTCGGAAATAAAGCCATTTCACAGGTTGCGTACGACGCACAAAAGCACACAGAGATCGCTTACCGTCGGACGATCGAGTTCCTGGCGCGCGGGGAGAAGACGGAAGGCATCCCAGCAGTCCTCCCTGGATTTCCCCTGGTCTTGCTCTGGACGATCGCACGCAGACAAGAGCGGCGACGAGGCTGAGGAAAAACAAACAAGAATTGACAACGTCAGCCCAGCAAAACCGTTCCTGGAGTGCTCTAAGCCTATCTGCTAATACAATGCAGCAGCATCAAAGCTCCTGGAAACATCAGGGAGGGCCAAAAAGATGCAGCCGCTTCAGAGAACGTGCTGGAACCCTGAGAAATGGCTTTAGACTTTTCCGTTTCCCCCTGTTTTCCTCCAAACCCTTTGCTTACTGCCCCTGCATCACTGGGGTCGCCAGCACACTCTTTTGGCTGCGGCACAGAGCGGCCGATGCCTGTGCAGCTGCCTCAAACCCGAGGCCGAGAAAGGACCATTTGGTGCCCAGCGCGTGAGCGTCCAGCCCCTGCTCCCAGTGCCGAGCAGCCAGGATGACTCCTGCTTCCCCCTCCTCGCCACTGCTCTGCTTTGGGTCTCCCAGCAGTGAAGACTCCAGCTGACAGCCCAACGCAGCACATAAGTGGCAAAAAGCAACCTCAAAACTCAGCTTCCGGGAGAGCAAACGTTCAGAGCCCAATAACAAAAATAGCAAACCGGACCAATAACCGACCTTAGGGAACCTAAACCCCTCCTACAAATATAACGCCTCCGAAAAAAAAAGCCTTGTAGAGATGCTCGTTAATGCACACACAGAGAAACCCTGACACCTCCTGAAGCTCTTCACACACCTGATCCCATTGCAGCAAAGGCCAAAACACAACAGCACCAAGCACCACAAGACCCCAGCACCACAAAACACAAAGGAAACCGCAGAGAACTCACCCCGCTGAAGCCCACGACCTGAATGAGGTCCTCCCGGCCACACCGTGCCTTTATACCCCAGGCAGCACCCACGACCCCTCCCACAATGCCCTGGGGCAGGGGCGGGGCAAACCAGCACCTGGGATAAAAGAGGTGGGATGAGCCGGGCGTTGCTTTTGGGCTGATGTCTGTGGTGCGGGAGGCATCCCAGGGAGAAAAGGGCTCTTCCATAGGGCAGACCCCAGTGTGCTCTCTCCAGGAGCGCATCCCCAGCCCCGGGTGCTGGGGAGCGGGCACCGGAGAGGCCGTGCGCGGGCGGAGTTCTAGGCGGCCAAGCGAGGGCAGGAGCTCCGTGTGCGCAGGTGATGCCTGCGGGAGAAACGCTGCTGGGTTCGCAGGACCACGAAAGCGCTCCCCGGAGGAGGAGGGAAACCGGGCGGGGAGCAGCGGTTTCGGAGCCCGCTGCCTCTGCGGCAGCGAAACGGTGAGCGTGTGCTGCCACCGTGTGTCCAATCGGCGGTACTGCAGGAGTGATGGACGGGCGCTCCAGTCAATGGAAAAGGCGATTCTCCAATCGGTGGTGAAACAGACCGGGAGAGGGGCGGGGATAAACCAAGAATGGCTTAAACTGGTAAAAAATGGGAAAAAATGAGATAGAAAGGCCATAAATTGTTTAGAAATGGACAAAAATGGCTTAAAATAGGTTAGAAACGGGGGAAAACGGCTTAGAAACAGAAAAAATAGCTGGGCAAAAAGTGCTTCAAGTGGCAGAAATTTGGTTAGAAATGAAGAAAAATGGTTTTGAAATGGACCAAAAATGGCTTAAAACAGTTAGAATTGGGCATAAAAGGGTTACAAATGGCTAAAAATGGCATAAATTGGATTAGAAGTGGCCAAAAATGGGTTAGAAATGGTCAAAAATGGCTTAAAACTGGGGACAAATGGGCAAAAATGGGTTAGAAAAAAAAGTGTGTTAAACCGAGTTAGAAATGGGCCAAAAAGAGGTGGAAATTGAAAAAAATGGCTTTAAATGGGATTTAAGTGGACAGCATCGGGTCAGAAGCGGCAAAAAGACTTTAGAAATAGCAACCATGTCAGTACCACCATAAATTGCTATTACTGTGCTACAAAAAACCTGTGACTGCCCAGTTCTGGAGAAGAAGTGCTTCATGTTTGCAACACATTTATATTTCTCCTGACTGATTTGTCAATCAAAAATATTCTGTAACTCAAAAGCATACTATTTAAACTGTTTAAATTCAAACCATTGTTCAAATTTCTCCAGTTGAGTCACCTTTCAGTAAGGCCTAGAAATCCTGACACATTTCAGAGGACAAAACCGAGGAAAACTGCAGCAGCTGGACATGAGCAAGCCAAAATTAAACCCCCATTTCTCATGGTTCAGACCTATTTAAGAGCTTTATAGTATAACAGAGTCCTTCCAGCCATTTTAGACCACACAATAGTAACTTTGGGATTAAGAACAAAACCAAATATAACTTCTTAACTATGATTAAAAGCTACAGAAAGCATCAGAAACATGACAGTTGCTCTTGCTATTATCTCATGTACAATTTCCACTTCCTCAG